>NC_056739.1:1862383711-1862406211 GCF_019279795.1 Protopterus annectens
CTGTGAGCCGGTGTGCAGGCTACCTATTAATATAGGTGTGGCTGCCTACCTGACTGTGTTTGTGTATGATTCCATAGTGGGGAGAGACATCCAAGGATTAGATGCACAGCCTATCTTGTTATCTATTCCATGCTATCACATAGTTATTATACATAGCACAATGCTTATAAGGTTACAGAGTGTCTACAGGCCCCTCTACAGTGGATGACAACTGTGGAGCTTGTAATGTGGACACTGGGACATGTACTGGGTCTCTCTCTCTCTCTCTCACACACACACACACACACACACACACACACACACACACACACACACACACACACACACACACACACATGCCCAGACTGAGATTAGAACCCCTACCTATCTATTTATTGCTACTACAGTGTTACACATTTATCACACACACCACAGAGCTTATAGGGTGAAGGTTGTCCAATGGTACTTCTAAGGTGAGGAACATCACCAGCCTTAAGGCAATGGGTGATGTACTGGGTGAGAGAGGCCACAAAATACTTTAAACTGCACACACACACACACACACACACACACACACACACACACACACACACACACACACACACACACACACACACACACACACACTTCCCAAAACTGGGATTAGAACTCCTACCTAACTAGTTATTTGTTCTATAGTATTACACAATTATCTATGTGCCACAGAGCTTATGTGGCTGAAGCTTGATGAAAGGGACTTCTAAGGTGACTGATCTCTGCAGGACTGCTAAAGTAGGGAAAGAGGAAGTATAGTGGGTTTGAATGGACCCAAAGTTTTAACTTGTATACACACATGCAAACACATGCACACACACACACACACACACGCACACACACGCACACACACACACACACACACACACACACACACACACACACACACACACACACACACACACACACACACACACTTTTACATTTGCCAGGACTGAAACTAGAACTCCTACTGAACTAGTTATGTGTGCTATAGTGTTACACAGTTATTGCATATGCCACAGAGCTTATGGGGTTGAGGTCTGAAGAAAGGGACTTCTAAGGTGACTGATATCTGCAGGACTGCTAAAGTAGGGACATGGGAAGTATACTGGGTTTAAATCGACCCAAAAGCTTTACCTTGTAAGCACACACACACACACACACACACACACACACACACACACACACACACACACACACACACACACACACACACACACACACACACACACACACACACACACACACACACACACACACACACACACACTTTTGCCAGGATTGAGATTAGAACTCCTACCTAACTAGTTATTTGTACTATAGCATTATGTAGTTATTGCACATGTCACAGAGCTTATGGGGTTGAGACCTGATAAAAGGGACTTCTAAGGTGACTGATATCTGCAGGACTGCTAAGGTAGGGAAGGGGGGAGTATACTGGGTTTGAATGGACCCAAAAGCTTTAACTTGTAAACACACACACTTTTACATTTGCCAGGACTGTGATTAGAACTCCTGCCTAACTAGTTATTTGTACCATAGTGTTACACAGTTATCGCACATGCCACAGAGCTTATAGGACTGAGGCTTGACGAAAGGCACTTCTATGGTGACAAAGATCTTCAGGACTGCTAAAGTAGGGCAATGGGAAGTGCACTGGATGGGGACAGCCTGTTCATTTCTAGATCCTACTGACATTTCTCTCAGTGTATGGGCATGCCCATCATGACCTTCTATAGTACATGTGGGACTCAATTCCAGGGATTGTTGTACTCCAGTCTAGTTTGTTTTGTGCTATAGCCATACCTCTCAACCTTTTGGTGCAAGATATCTGGAGATAGCCTATCAAAATAAGGAGACAATGGGCCATACGGTGATTGTGACTATTTCTCTCAGTAATGTATGGGTTGATAGGGTTACAGGGCTTGTTTTAGCAGACATCTGACATATATGCTATTTGACACTGTTGTGTATTGTTTCAGTACCTTGTGACATACCTCCTCACATCATCACAGTGATTTATTAGAGGAATACAGCATGGATGATGGACACAACAGAATTATGAGTCAAATGCTATGCATTCTTGCACAATCCAGCCTGTTGAGTGGTGTGCCTACAAGCAACTGACTACTGCTACTGTGGAAATGGTCCAGCAACTTGGTGATATATTACAATGGTGGAATCTCTGTGCATTTCTGTTCTGGTCTGATTTCAAGTGCATGGTTGGGTAATGTAAGACAGACAGGATCAGGGTGACAGTTAGACTCCAGATATATTTGTAGGGGATAACATATTTGGAGGGGGGGGTCCTGGATCAGGTATGTTTGGCTATAGCTACCAGTACTTTGCATAGGGATCTTCTCAAAGGTTGATTGCACCTGGAGGATCTTCTGTGTGTCAGACTGTTTGACCAGCCTGGAGGTGTGTGTTTGTCTCACATATATGTATGGCCCACCTCATTTTGCTTGGATGGCTACATTTTGGGATCAGGATGTTGCATAGGATGAGTGATCAGGGAAGGGTGTGTTACTCGCCATGGATGTGGGCCAGGGTTCTGTGGGTGCAGACATGTCACCATCTTCCAGGGTGAGGACTACGTGCAATGAGTGCATTCCCATGTTTAGACTCCAGGCCATGCCTGTCGACTGTACAGAGTATCACAGAATGTCCACATCCATGACTCATATATTTTGTTGGTTACCCAAACAAGTGTAGTTTTCAAGAAAAAATGTTTTGCAAGTCACTCAGGTTCAAAGTCAGATATTATTGACAGTTGTCTTTGCAGTTTCAGACTTCGTACCCATCAGACATTCCATGCTACTACAATCATTCCATCAGCTTTATAACATTATTAGAGCAGAATTTCAAAGGTGTCCTTCTCTTTGGACCTTTTTCACCCCATTATTTATGGCTTTGTCTGGATTTCTGGCTCTCTGACACTGGCAAGTTTTCTTCTAGCAGTTAGCAGCATGGCCTTTCTTTGCATTTTGTAGACTGAGTTATGTTGGTGTTATGGACCCCATGACACTCCCTAACAGGCCACTGTGGGTGAGGCATGGGCATTTGCCACAGGCCTGTAGGCCAAGTGTGACAGATGCAGGCCATCTGTAGTAAGGCAGTGCATTCTGATGATCATATGTTTCCAGGCTGCCAGCAGTGGACAACCCTGGGATGGTACCAGTAAGTTGAATGTGGGTGTTACTGACAATTGCTTTCTGTTTGTGTTGAGCCATCACTCTAGTTAACGGCTGGATGCTGCTTAAGGCTAGGGACATGTTACTGCATTTTATGGGACTGTGGGGGGGGGGGGTGACACATCTGTACACAATACACATTTGCAGAGACTGTGCTGATATTTGCTTAATATTTTGGTCCCATTTAGCATAGTGGTGTGCCCTATCTTTGAGACTGCAGGCACAATAGTACTGACCACATGTCAGATTGTTCTGCTATAAACATTTGTAGTTTCAGACGTCTTACCTTTCAAAGCCATACTGCCACTGCCAGACCTGCTGTGATATCACTGTGTAAATGTCTGTAGGTGGGGATTTCATGGATGTCACCATGTGGGGGCCTTTGCCAGACATTTCTGTATAGTTTTCTACAGCTGATCTGCTGGGTGAGGCTGGGGTTGGGTATGGGACCCCCACTTTGATATCCATGTATGTGACCTATGACCCCCCAGTTATTTGGCTCACCACATATACTGCAGTGGTATTTATTGACTAGGGTGATATGGCATGGTATGGGTAGGCCAGTACTAGGAATATACTTCCTGCTGTCCTACAGAGCTGTCAGTTATCTGCTGCTATCCCAGTAAACCACCCCATTCCCTTGCATGTTTGAATCAATACCATAGATATATCTGAACATTCCACTCCATTCATTTATTTTGTGAAGGAGACTGACTTACCTTGTGCCTGAGGCTGTTGTGAAGATGGTGCTTGAGGGCTGGCTATGTCAGATGCACACAGTACACTGCCTATACATGGTAAGGTATAGGTGGTATGATGTTTGGCATACATTTTACTGTGTTTGTGAGTCAGAGAGAGAGATCAGTCTCTCAGGCCCTACTGTGTCAGTGTATATGCTATGAGTTGCCTCTTTTCCAAGCACAGGGCATACTGAACAAACCTCTGTCTGCCTACAGGGACAGGCTCAGGATGTTCCTACTCCGAGTCCCTATGTGCATGTGGAGACCTTGGCAATGGTAGGGGGCTGTGTGGCCCTTCCCCATTTTGTTCCTGCTGCAGCTGTTTCCGCAGGATCATATTGTGCAGCATGGCACATACTATAAACATGTGTGCACATGTGACTGGAGAGTACTGCAAGGCTTCACCAGATATGTCAAGGCAGTGGAACCGTGACTTGAGCATCCCAAACACATGCTCTATAATGATCCTGGTTTGTGTGTGTGCCTCATCATGGCATTCATGTGTGGGTGTGTGCGCATTTCTGAAGGGTGTCATCATCTATGGCTCCAGTCTGTAGCCAGCATCCCCCCCAGATGGCCATATGGGATGTCCCCACTGGCAAACACCTGGTACAGCTGTGACGAATGCCAGATGTGGGAGTTGTGATAGCTTCTAGGGCTGAGTTTAAACCAGAGAGTACTCAGACACGAATAAATTTATTCATCAATCACTTAACCAATTACCCTTCTTAAAGCCATATAGCAATACAAATATCCCCTACTATATTAAAAATAAATATTAATTTTCTTTATTATTAAAACATTGAATTATTAAATAACATTACCTATAAAATCTTTTAAGTTTTAAAAAACTTGACAGTCCTATCACATCATTTATACCTGGTGGAACAGTGGCATTTAAATAAATTTGCCACCAATATTCTCTATTTTCGAATATTGTTTCCCACAGCTCACCCCTTGGGCCATCCCTCACTTGTTCTAAGACCACAAACACAAAATTGTGGCCATTATTATCCTGGATATGTCTAAACAATGCATTAGTACATTTTGGCTTACCAATATCATAATAATACCCCAGATTCAACAAGCCCTGCATGGTGTGCAGGACTAATGCTGGAGATCCAGCAGGCAATATGTCTGCTGTGTGATCCAGGAATAACCTGTAGGGACGTGCACGAGGGCTCCTGCACTAGTCCTGCACGGACTCAGCCCCTGTATGCAAATTACCCCATTTGCAGGAGAAATCCATGCAGATTAAGTGAATTTGCAATCCAGGAAGCTGGAAGCCGGCCGTGCAGGACTAGTGTAATCTGCAGAAATGCATTCCGCTAGTAACGGAGTACTTTTCTGCAAATTACAAAACTGAGTCATGACAGCTCCAAATAAATGGTGGATATTATATAGAAAGCATGCCAATGACCAAGTATAAGGCCACTGGCATGGAACACAGTTGCAAAAATAAGAAAATAACTTTTATTTTTTTTAGCCGATCTCAGCTGTTTAAGTGTAGGGCAGCGGCGCACAAATTGGATCAGGCGAAAACTAAGAAAGTAAACCTAAACTAAGCATTCTAACCAAAATCACTATTTTGCCATTATACTCAATGGCAGGCAGAAGACAATATGGCTAGTGAATAGTGGTTGTTAAGGGGGGATGCTCAGTGTGGGACCTGTAACAATGCATCAGCAGGCAATCCTGTGCAAATGAGGGGAATGATACTGAATCCCCAATTTCCTCTGCATGCTAGTCAGCACCCAACAGTGTAAGAGCAGGAATAGCTTGGTGCAAGCCTAGTAGTTAGCTGACATCAGAAGGGGGTGTGTCAGGCATACTGTAAGCTTATTGGAGCCCTGTGGCTCGGGTTTGTCCTTAGCTTAGCAGAGCTAAGCAAGGGGGTGTGTCTGAGACTGCCTAGCACTCTTTACATTGCCTAAGTGGGTGTGCACACTGTGCACTGGGTTTTAAAGGAAAAAAAAAAGTAAACCAGGAAATAGCAGCTCTGTGCACATTTGAGCACTGTGTTTGCACGGCGCACCCCCGGGCTTAAACAGGAAGGAATTGGGAAGGGATAACAGCAGTAGGAAGGTAATCTAGGAGAACTAGCATAGCTGGCAGGTGAAATGTATCACAATCAGACAATTACACAGGCAGCAACCCAGCCCAGAACACTGCTATAAACTATGCAAACACCTTTCCCTCTGGTTTTTCTCACACACTTTACACCACCAGTGTATACAAGCGGGGAACTTTTAACAAACAAAAACAATAAAATGATAGGGACTGCAGCAGCTTTCAGACATCAACATGTGGAAGAGGCTGAGGGTGGTGAGGATGAGAATGCTGATGACCAACCCATAGTGAGGAGATGGAGAAGGGTGTACAGACCAAGGGTAACCTACCAGGGGCTACATGAGCTGGAGATAGTGGAGCACTATAGGGTGGACAGGGACCTCCTACAGCAAACTGTTGAGCTGTGCTAGCCATGCCTGACACTCAGAACTAACAGAGGGGAACACATACCAGTGGATACCAAGGTATGTGTAGGCCTAGGAATACTAGCCACATGTACCTCCCAAAGCCCAACTGGGGATATTATGGGGATCTCACAGGCATCAGCATCTAGGGTATTCCACCAGTTCCTGGATGCCATTTCAGCACATGCCAGTGAGCATGTATATTTCCGTGAGGTGTTGGCCAGCAATATGCATCTCTTCCACCAAATAGCAGAACCCCTTGAGGTGGTGAGTGCTATAGACTGCATGTACATGCACATCAAAGCACCACCCAGTGAGCGGGATAGGATCTACATCAACCGCAAGGGCTTCCCCTCCATCAACTGCCAGGTCGTGTGCGATGCCCAGGACATTATAATGAATGTATGTGCTGGCTGTCCTGGAAGCTATCACGATTCCCGCATCTGGCATCTGACACAGCTGTACCAGAGATTTGCCAATGGGGACATCCCTTATGGTCACCTAGTGGGGGATGCTGGTTATGCACTGGAGCCATGGCTGATGACACCCATCAGAAATGCACACACACCCAAATAAGAACTCCATAATCTGGCACACACACAGACCAGAATCATAATAGAGCATGTGTTTGGGATGCTCAAGTCATGGTTCCAGTGCCTGGATACATCTGGTGGAGCCTTGCAGTACTCACCAGCTACATGTACCCAGATTGTTATCATATGTGCCTCGCTACACAATATGATCCTGTGGAAACAGCTGCAGCAGGAACAGCATGGGGCAGGGCCACACATCCCCCCATCAATGCCAAGGCCCAGAGTGACTCAGAGGATGAACAACCTGAGCCTGCCCCAGTAGGCAGATGGAGGTGTGCCCAGTATGGCCTGGCATTGGCAAAGAGGCAATGCATAGCACATACACTGACACAATAGGGACCCAGGGAATGACACCTCTCTATGACTCGCACGTACAGTAAAAGGGATGCCAAATTTAACACTACCTGTGCTCAGCCATGTATAGGTAGTGTACTATGTGCATCCGACATAGGCAGCCCCCAGCACCATCCTCAATACTGGCACACTGACAAGATAAGTCAGTCTCCTTACCAATTGCTGATTGGAGTAGTATGTGTTGTTACATGTATCTATGGTATGGATGTAAGCATGCAAGGGAAATGGGTGGCTGAATGGGATGCCAGCAGATAGTAGATACCTATAGTGACAGCATGAGAGCTGTAACAAATACTGGTGTCATCATAGTAGCCAGTACTACACATGGTGACAAACCCCACTGCAGGAAATGTGCCAGGCCACATGTGTGTCCATAAGACACACACATGCCAGTCAGGGAGGTTCACACACCTAACAGCAGCTTCAGCCAGCAGGACAGGTATAGACAAACACAAACAAAGGCTGTGCCAAGGCCCCTGAATGATGCCTGTGGGTAATCTGCCCCCAGGCCTACACAGACAGACTACTTCAGGTCAGGCAGTGGAATGTTAGTTCTGAAGGGTAGAAAGTCAGAAATTGATATGTAGGTCAATCAAAAATAAGACCTGTAGTACACTGCTATGCCTCTAGTCAGCATGATAAGTGAGAAAACAGAATGAAATGGAGTACCTGACATACCAGTACAGTCATTGCAAATGTGTACAAGTGTCAGTTGTGCCCCCGCAATCCTGTGTAGCAATGTAGAAACAGTCAGGTGTGCTCCCCCATATCCTATGTAGACATGTAGTAACAGTCAGGTGTGCCCCCCAGTCCTATGTTGACATGTAGTAACAGTCAGGTGTGCCCCCAAATCCTGTGTAGAAATATAGAAACAGTCAAGTGCGCCCCCCCATAGCCTATGTAGACATGTAGTAACAGTCAGGTGCGCCCCCCCCAATCCTATGTAGAAGTGTAGTAGCAGTCAGGTGTGCTCCCCAATCCTATGTAGACATGTTGTAACAGTCAGGAGTGCCCCCAATCCTGTGTAGCAATGTAGAAACAGTCAGGTGTGCCCCCCCATATCCTATGCAGACAGTAGTAACAGTCAGGTGTGCCCCCCAATCCTATGTAGAAATGTAGTAACAGTCAGGTGTGCCCCCCCCGATCCTATGTAGACATGTATTAACAGTCAGGTGTGCTACCACAATCCTATGTAGAAATGTAGTAACATGTATGTGTAGGTATAATACCAGTGGAGCACAGATGCCCAGAGGTGGCCAAAGTAGCATGATAGATTGTAGCATTTGTACAATATGCAGGTATGTGTGTGTTAGGTTGGTGCGTGTTTTATATTGTGTGAGAGTGGTCAGTATGTATGCATGTTGAGGTATGACCTGGTGGCCATTGCCCACTATTGCTGATGACAGGGCCATTTCCTCACAACTGCAGTGCCAAAGACAATTCCCACTAGTAGAAGACATGCTAGCAGTAAGCCATTGTAAATGTATGGTATTAATATGTGTCACCATCTGAAAGATTGACATGGCATGGCTGTTGGGCTAGATATACAAGCAGGACACAGGGGAAAGTACCACAGACATACAGTATATAATGTGTAACTGTGAAGTGGACACACCCTTGGAATTGTACATACAGGTATGCATCGCATTATCTGGGCTTGTAGTAGGGAATACCGGTGTCATCTGCCCGAACACTTGCAGATCACAAAGGTGATAGGACTGATGTACTGGGAAACAGCTGATATACCTGCACATGCCAGCATAACTGGAATGCCCCGTGCATATCTGTACATCAGATGTGAGTAGTGTCCATAGCACACACACACCCAGCTCACCCAAACACCACCCAAAGGTACCTCTCTGGTCATATACATGCTGTTGGGAATGGGTTTAATATGACCCCCACCTGTATATGGCAATAGCGAAAGAATGCAGCATGCAGTGCAGGTGTCCCATGCAGGTGTGTCCCTAGCTGTAGGTAACACCCTGCCAGCATCCACACCACCTGATCAATATTGATAGAAAGTATTGGCATGAACACCTGGTACACCTACCCTGTCACCCCAAGGGGAATATACTGTATTGTGGTCTGGGATTGTAGGACTGACAAAATGCAATGGCCGGCCACAGCTGGCCTGCATCACCACCAAATGGCCTACAGGCCTCTGCCAAAGGCCTGTGTTTCACACGTACTGCCAATGTATGTTATGTCATGGACACCCAAATAACAACATAACACACTCCAGATAAGCCATATGCAAAGCCATGTGGACAAACCACAGTAACATGTCTACCATGTCCCACTGCATGAACTGTGGACCAACACCAAAACACAGCTGTGATGAGGTGATAACCTTAGGGAAAGTATCAGAGAATGTATGCATAATGTATGGAAGAAGACAGAATAATAGAGGGGGTGGGAGCATGGGCAGCATGGAATGTGCAAGGTCCAACACACAGCCATGTGCACACACTATCCCTGGCTGAAAACACATAAATGGATGGCTACATAATTGTTTGTACACCACAATAGGGGTAATGTCCTGACTTATGGCCCCTGCCCCTGGGTAACCTGTGTGAATCTGTACAGCTGTGAGGTATTGCCACAGCAAGATAAGACCATACTGTCATGTCAATGGATGTACAAGTATAGGATCCTCTGCCAGCACTGTACCAAGGTGATGAACCAGATACACAGACCCAGCAGCAAGTGTCTGCAGCTCCCCCTCTAGAATGGCATAACTTTTCATGAATATGGAGGCATTTGCCCACAATACCAGACACAGCTCCATTCACCCTTGTTCCCCAGGATATCACTGTGAGCAGGAATGTCCACCTGACAGTACTTGAGGACATAAAACATCACAGTGTATAACAGTACACATGTCTGAATATCTCTGCTAACACCAGTACCATGTAGTAGAAGCAGTACAGACACAATCACCTACAGTACACACTATCCCTTGCACAGTTTGACCCCATATTGCCAAATGATCTACGGACACCCTGCAGAAAGTTTGCTACCTGTAGGTGTACAACACAAAGGTCTGCACTGGAGTACAATCTACCTGGAATGGATCCACACATTCAATACAGAAGGGCATACTGGGCATGCTCACACACTTAGAGAAATGAAGGCAATGTCAGACAACAACATACTGAAAGGTCATACTGGGCATGCTCACACACGTAAACAAATGAAGCCCATGTCTGCAAACAACAGTGGACCATACATATCTGACAGTTGCAGATGTTAGTGCATGCACTCCTCAGTATGCACCAGTCATGCTTTGCACACACATTGGATAAGAATACAGACATATATCCAAGGACAACACACTATAATATGCCAAAAGTAGACATACAGAGATGTGTGGAAGAGAGTGACTGTGACAAACAGCCATCCAACATGAGGCCTGTCCCACCCAGCACACAGCCAAATGGCTACAACCACATGATGTGTAAATGTCACTCACTGTAGAAATTAGCCACTGGTATCCGTCAGCATTACAGACTATGTGGTGCAAGTGCTAGCTGTGTGACATGACTGTACAAGGCAGTAGTCATCTGGCAGCTTTTTACATGTACCTGCGAAATATAACCCTGCGTGTGCCTGCATATGGTGTGTCAACCTCTAGATGAATGGGTTATGGCCCATGCACACACACTGCCCTCCCCATAGCCCTACTATGACAAGCCTGCTGATGTCATCCACTTTGAAATACACTTTTGGGAATGGTGTATATTAGTAATCTGTGTGGTGCATCCTAAAACTATGTAATGCTGTAGTGTGATAATCTTGTTAGGTAGGAGTTGTAATCCCAGACATGACAACTGTGTGTGTGTGTGTGTGTGTGTGTGTGTGTGTGTGTGTGTGTGTGTGTGTGTGTGTGTGTGTGTGTGCCTGTGTAGGGAGCAATGCTTTTTAGGCTAGTCACACTCAATACAATTCAAATGCCCTACTTTGGCAAGCCTGCTGATGTCATTCGCTGTGAAATACACCTTTGGAAAAAGTGTAACCCAGTAATCTCCTTGGCGCATCCTATAATTGCGTAATGCTGTAATGTGATAAACTAGTTAGGTAGGTGTTCTAATCCCAGACATGGCAACTGTGTGTGTGTGTCTCTCTGTCTGTGTAGAGAGCAATTTTTTTTAGGCTAGTCACACTCACTACAATTCAAATGCCCTAATTTGGCAAGCCTGCTGATGTCATTCAGTGTGAAATACACCTTTGGAAAAAGTGTAGCCCAGTAATCTCCTTGGCACGTCCTATAACTGTGTAATGCTGTAGTGTGATAAACTAGTTAGGTAGGAGTTCTAACACCAGACATGACAACTGTGTGTTTGTGTATGTGTGTGCCTCTGTCTGTGTAGAGAGCAATGCTTTTTAGGCTAGTCACACTCACTACAATTCAAATGCCCTACTGTGGCAAGGCTGATGTCATTCACTGTGAAATACACCTTTGGGAAAAGTGTAGCCCAGTAATCTCTGTGGCATGTCATATAACTGCGTAATGTGGAGTGTGATTAACTCAGGATAGATATGTATGCACATATAGTTATAGATATCTATATCTATATATATATCTATATATATATATATATATATATATATATATATATATATCTACATAAATAGGCATATCTTTACACATAGGATGTGCATACATATATAGCTATATATATATATATATATATATATATATATATATATATATATCTACACATACAGATATATATATATATATATATATATATATATATATATATATATATATATATATATATATATATATGTATGTACATACGAAGAGATGTACACATGGCCATATATATGTTGCACTATAGAGATGTGTATACAGACATATGTATGAATATACATGTGTATGTCATGTAGACATATATCAACCTATTATATGTATATATTCATATTCCTGTCATGTGTAAACCTCATGGTTCTGTATACCCTCTTAGATGTATCTCTCCATATATATCTGCTAAGTGTACATTATGGTTAAATGACATATGTGATGCAACAGTCATATTAATAACAAGTACTACACAATTGTGGAAGTAAAGACAATTGTTCAATACTAATCAATATGTATATTGACAGATATATTGGAAAACAATAGCTGTCTTCACAGTGGTCATGGCTTAGTGGTTAAGGGTTGTGACTATAGTGTACAGTGTCCTGGGTTCAAGACCTGCAATGGTTGTTCATTTTGTTGCTGGGCAGAACAAGGGCTGTCAGATACAGAGTGGTTAAGGCAGTTTTGAGCAGTTTAAAGTGCATTTGCATGGGCTTGTGCAAAGCTAAGTGGTGCTAAGCTACGGGAAAATGTATGGGCGCTTACACAGTGTAGGCTTTGCTTACCAGTGCGCAAATCAGCTTAGCTGTTATATTGCAGTGATGTTGATACCTGCTAAGCATGGTTTAGCCCTGGTAACCAGTTCACACCACCCAGTCTGATAACATAGCAGGGTAATGACATCTGTGATAAGTGTATGCAATGCCATGTACAACGCATGCGCCTATCTGCTGTCATTACAGTAGCAAGAGGTGTGAGTGTCATGTGTGGGAAACAGACATATATGAAGCCTGTACAGCACTGTTATTCATGTGAATGTGTTACATACAGGGGTAGTAACCCAGGGTACATGCTGTCACACTGGCATGTAGTATATCATGGCGGTACTACTGTTGACAGTGCTTACCCAGGAAAGAGTAGAGTGCTAAATGTAGTACTGACAACAAGCACACCTGCAGGCATAGCTGGACTCTCAGGCCTCCCTCTTGTATCCCTGGTGTGTGAGCTGTGTCACAGTATATAACCCCTACTGGGTAATGATCCGACATGTGGAATGTAACTGTAGACTACTGTCTGTACATCATATGTTAGTGAGGGCTTCTGACATGTAGTTATGGCATACATATTGTTGTCAAACATCTATCTGTCAACACATTCATCCTACTGCATAGCTACTCACCAAGCTGATGACTGTCAGTGCCTGTACTGATGTGGAGATGGCAGGTATCCAGCTGGGATATGTACAGGAAACCTAAGCTTGATTGACACTGACATGTCTGCCCAGCTGTGTAAGAACTGGCACATATAGGAGATAGCACCCTGTATGCACCACATGCCACGAGTACCTCCACTCCACTACCACAGTCAACAGAACATGCTTGGGTACAGGTCTCCATCACAGACACTAACCATGTGTTGTAATGCATGTTGCATACATGTTAACTTGATCACCTCAGTGGCCATGTTCAGGAGGCACCTGGAGGATTGGCTGATGCATGTCACTCTCATCCTGAGGGTCATAAAAGTAGTGTTTGTCAATAGATTGCCTGCTGCCACATGGAAGGTGGCAGGATACCACTGTGCACACAACCCCTATACAACCCATCTCTCCTTGGACAATAGCTAGGTACACAGGTATGACCACCTGCAACTATGCACCCCAGTACTGACATATGTGTACATGTGTATGATTGAGTATAGCAGTGTCTGTGTGTTAGCACACCTGTAGTTAGGAATTCCATAAAAGCCTTCACAACCACTGGTTCATAGGTTCATAGATTAGTAGTAAGCTAACTGCCCTTGTGAGCCATTTTAAGCCTAGCCAATTATCCCTTGTGAGACTCAAACCCTGCACCTTGTGTTTGTAAGGCAAACACCTTAACCATTAGGCCATCCTCCCAATCACTGCAACACCCATTGCCATAGTCAGTTGTGGCTGCTGCTGCATGGGACATTACATGTACTCTGATAAGCTCATCTCCATACAGGCTACATGAGCCTTGCAGTACCAGCACAACAGTGTTGTACAAATGGGTTGATAGGCATGGGATACCCATTGTGTTCTGGCGTGTTTGTGTATGTCTGCATGTCCATATATCTGTAGGGTACAGCATTCTGAGGCCACATACTCCTATTACAATACCCATTGCCACACAGTAGTATAGATAGTGTTGTTGCTGCCCATAAGTGTGGCATGACAATGCAACACCCTACTATGCATGTGGCATGTGCATTAGATGCATATCCATGTAGTACCACTGTTGGGATATACAATTGGTTGTATTGCAGTCATGGCCAATGTGTGATGATGGGTATGTCAGAGTGTCATCATGGGATTTCAGGGAGTACAATATCCACTGGGGGATGTGGGTGCTGTGTACACTGTCATTACACCAAGGTACAACTGGTATATGTTCCATGTACCACGTTATAGTTACCACTATCACCATCAACCATACAGGTAACTGATACCACAATCCAGGCCAGTTATGCATGTGCTGTGTGCAGTCTACCTGTAACACATTGGACACATGGTCAAGTTAGTTAGCAGCAATAGGCCCAGGTCTCTCAGATGTGTGTCTGGCTGTTATGTGTCTGTTAATGTTTATATGAAGGTATGTCACACTATGTATTGCCCATATACACCAATTATATCCCCCATTAGCATACTGTACATGTCTGGGGATGTTTTGCATGCAACATGTAACCTGGAACACACCTCACCCTAAACGCTGTGTGGTATGTGCAATGAAAGCCACACACTTCAGTATCACTGCATACCTAGGTAGAGGTCTAGCCCCAGTGTTTCCAAGTAAGAGTGTGTGTGTATGTGGATGGGTCTACATCAGGTTGCAGATTGCACATGTTCCAGTGGGTCACCTGCCCATGTGGCACAGGCAATAACTGTTATACACACCTGTGATGTGTTCAACTGTAACCCAGATATGTCACAGCCATGGTGTCACCACAGTGCCATACCCCGTTTTGAAATATGACTGCAGACCATCCTCGTGCTGACACATGTACACCTAAAACACAAATGGATACCATTATAGAGACCACAATCAACCAGTGTTTTTAACAGCTATAATGCATCATTGCTGGATGGCTACACTACATATATGCATTACACTTTACTCCTTACAACATGTTACACTGCAGTACTGTGGTACACTGTAGTACAGTCACCGTGTGCATCAGAACCATATTAGCCTGTCCCTGCATCGATGGTATGAATGACAGGGATGTGGCACAGGTATCATCATATGCACAGGGTGTGTTGTTGGTTTGCCAGAGGCAGAGGGTGGGCCATACCTTTGACACCAAGTGTGTGGGTGAGGGGTATAATGAGATGAACTGGGTGTGGTGATGTGGTGTGTGTAGGTAGGGGGGGTGCCCTAGGTGTGGTTGTATAGTGTGTGGGTATGCATGCACACAGTTTTGCCATGTGGCTGCCCTACACAGATGTTTATGGACAGCTGCAGACCATACCTGGCAGGGTGTGAAGTTCAGTGCCTCTGGCCATGGATACGTGGACTGTGCCTGCCAGGGGTTCCATGAGCATGTCCAGGTACAGGCCTCGATGTGCTACTCTCTCCTGACAATGACAAATGTCCACTAGAACCAGGTCCCTCCTGGGACTGGCCAGGACCATGTGCTCATGGCCTGCTGTGGTGTGGTGTGGACAGCGTCTCCCCTCAGTGCCAGGGCTGGTACTGCCACGATGGGAGCCCCTTGGTGTTGTAGCACATCCATGTAGACTGCCAGCTATTGGCGTTGCTGGCCTACGTCCATGTGGCCATCACCTCAGTCCCACCACACGTTCAAGCACAGACAGACCACGGTCGATGAGGGCCATCATCTCACCAGACCATCTATCCATGAACTCAGTTAATGCATGGATGGCACCAGCCAGTTCAAAGGCATTGTCACTTGCAGATGTGAGAGCAGCCCTCTGCAGCCTCAGGCCCTGTCTGGTGTAACTTTCCATATGTGCCTGTGCCGCAATGACAGCCTGAAACATGTGCCTGCTGGTACCAGCTGTGTCATATCTGCCAGGGGCATGATGACTGGCGGCCCTACCATGAGCACCCTGGGACATCTGCCTATGTGGTGCCCTGCCAGACATCCAGCTATGCCTGCTGGGACCAGACAAAGTAGGCATGGTTATCACACTTTCCTGTGCACTGCCATCAAATGCCAGCTGAACCTCCACTGTGGCCATTGGTGATGGGGTATGTATAGGCACTGAAACTGTGTGCATGGTTGGGGTGGCTAAAAGGGGGATGTCAAATGATGGCGCTGTTTTGGCCCCTGATAACCACACCTGTGCCTCAACAGTACTATTATCATCTTCGGTGTCTGTATGGACCCCAATATCAGATTGCATGCAGGAAGGACCCTGACCCACCTCACCACCTGTGAGGGAAAACAATAAATGCACTTTAAAAAATGGACACCATTGCATAACAGCACACACAAACACACACACACACCGCCGTAATGCCTACCTGTCCATGACTTTAGAGACAGTCCCACGTATATTTCCATGCGTTCCCCATCCTGCATCGCACTTGGTAACATACACTCATTGATACCACTCATTAACATATTAGTCCCTTAAATGCCTAGGTAAGTGTTCACAACACAAGACCTGTTACTACATTACCTGCCTGACCTGTGTGTAGTGGATTTAGATGGCCTCCCTGCTGTCATTCAGTGTTCAACCTGTGTATGTCCGGACATTATGTGCATGGCCACTATATGTGTGGGCTACTATGTTCACTCCATAATATCATGCACTGGAGTGTCATGTGTATGTATTGCTCAGTACATGCCAGATATGCTGCTCAATCAGCCTATCATGTGACAACTGCAATATATGGATACACTCCCTGGTGTTGACTAGTAATTCCCCAATGTATCTGTAGTGCTGCATATGTGGGTTATCGGTCACCTCTCTGTTGAATGTGATATTAAGGGTATACCTGGTATCTACCTTCCCTCTCAATGCCTGTTCCATGTTACAGACCTTATTATACTATCATCTGTCCTGTGATTGCATACATGACAAGTATTCCTGGTGTGTAATGTGGCAGCCCATGTCCATGTACTACACAATCCCAAAGGGAGATTCTGCTGTATGAACAACCCCACAATCACACATGTGCATACATGGCCACCCACACAAACACACACACATGCACACATGCATTGTACACTCATCAACCTCCCTCCACATCACCAGAGTGACCCTAGAGATGAACTAACTACCCACTAGGATGCACACACACACACACATACAGGTGAGGTTGTGCAAGGATAGCACACACAATCCTCCTATTACCCATCTGTCAACATGCATAACATATGGTACACAACAGCATGCAGTGCAGCTATAGTCAATCCATGCTAGCAACAGTATACATGTGGGTGATGCATGTGCTGTGTCACTAGGTGATGCCCCTTCCCCTGGATACCACTGCATCCATGTACACAGTATTGCTGTGCACCTGTTCTGCACCCTGCCATGTACTGTGCACCACACCTCACAGGTGTACAACCCATTGCTGAATGTATAGTACTGTGTCAGTTATGTCAGCTTTAATGCTCACAGCCCCTATGTTTTTCAGCAACACATACCTGGGATGATATGTGGACAGATGTCATTTGTGAATGCCTGATGTCTGATTTACAGCTCTCAACATCAGTGGACCATGTATAACCAATCCAATACTATTACACTGACAACCATCAGAGCATACCGTGGTTATGGGGGGTGTACACACCCTTATTGATATGACACATCCTTCCTTGATCAGCCATGGGACCACATCACCACATATATTAACAGTACATGAGCCCAATATGTGACATATGTCCTGTACATTCATATGCAGTGTCTACGGAATGTGTTAGGTGTGTGGATGCTGACCGTGATGCATACACTCCGTGTGGGCATATGTGTGTACAGCCTTATAATGACGGTTTGCTGCACCTATTGTTATGTGTACTACAGCTGTCACTACTCCTAGCAGGGGTATACTAGCATGGGCCATCTGCATTTGCTAGTGTATGTTCAGTCTGCCCTACACATGTCCCCCTAATCTGCATGATTGCAAGGTATACTCATGTGCACATTCCTTGGTGTTCACACACTGCCATCACTATTGCTGTGGGGGTAGGGTTACATCTGCCACAGTTCCTGAACCTGGCTATGTGCAGATGCAGCCATTTTAGCATCCTTAGGATCCCTGCTGCTGTGCACTGGTGTGTCATGCTGACACCCTCCCACCTTCAGCCTTTTTGCGGATGCTTGACAAGTAAGGCCTACACATGTGTCACTTTGCAGTGTCCTGTACGCTGAGCACCAAAGGTTACAGCCTAGTCCCAGCTGATAATGTGGACCACAGTAATACCTTATGCCATAGTGTAACTCTGCAATAGTTGCCATTGTCCTACAGATATATACACTGGTGTTGCACTGTATAAGGGTGTTGTTCCAAACATGTCCCTACTGTAGGCCATGTCTCCCAGCATTATGTTACTCCCTGTGGACACATTCTGCAATGACAGGATGTTAGTCATCTTGCAGGTGTCTGACATACCCTTACAATACTCCCATCATGGTCACCACTGTGATGCCGTGCATTTAACAGCAACAATACGTGCACATGTACAGCATGCATTCTGGGTAGGTGTGTTAGATATGTGCATGGAATATACCGTAGCCATTACATGCCTGGTGTATTGGCAAGCATCTACATAAACCATACTCACCAGCTACAGGCTGCTGCCTTGGTGGTATACCAGATGGACCTATGTAAGAGGGTGAGAGATGCAAAGTCAGTGGCCACAGCTGTGGCATTGCTACAGGGTGGGTGCGGCATTACAATACATCAACAGTACATGTCCACAATACCAACACATATGCACCTCTGTTTATCACTACTATGCAGCAACAAACTATATCTATGACATGTCAGATATGCATGATCTACCTGTACAGATGTGGATGTATATGCAACAGTGGTCTACTGATGCGTATACATCCGCATCTGTACAGGTAGATCATGCATATCTGACATGCATGATCTACCTGTACAGATGCAGAGGTATACGCAACAGTGGTCTACTGATGTACCCTGTGGCCTTACCTGCATGCTCCTCTGCCGGTGTGTGGGTAGTAACCACCTATACAAAGGTATCCGGCAGTTGGTTGCTATGCGGACAGTCAGGTGCCACAAGGCTGGCTAGGAACTCCTCCACACATGTCGGGGTTGGATGACATGGCCCTGCTGTGGCAATGTGATCCCCCAGACTGCAGCAACATGCCGATGGGCATTGTGAAGCAGGTCAGAACAATGATGCCAGACCTGCTCATAACAGTGATTGTGCAGTCCGACATCATTGACCCTGTGGACTAGGTCATTCCACAGGGCGGTCTGCTCCAGCTGATCATGGGCAGCCTGGCCAAACAAGACAGGGTAGTGCTGTATGAGTTGGTTCACCACAATGTCGTTCTCAGTGGCTGAGTATGCTGGAAGCCTTCCATGGGACATCTTGCCTGAAAGACATAAAGATGGACACAGGTGTAAGCAAGTCATGCAACAAGGTTACCACAGTTCTTAATACACATGATTGTCACCCCCTCACCATATCAGTGACAAAAAACTGTACACACAACTCAATAGGTATGGCTACAGCATACCTACCAGTGGGGCAGATATTGTACTGTACCACCCTTTGTGCAATGTATTTGTAGCCATGTTCCCTGTGTGGACACTATCATTACTGGCCTGTTACAGACTATTCACCTGCATGCAATTGTCAGGGCCACTATGGTTCCATATATGCCTGTGGTATGCTTGCTATGTGGTTGCTGCACATCTGGCATTCTGTGTTATTGGGGTTATCTATGCATGCTGTTGGACATGTTCCGGGATTATGTAGACTATTACTACTGACATATGTTCTATAACAGTGACACAATAGCATATATATGTACTATTGGCTGGAAGAACCAGCTCTCCAAACTCATCTGCCCATGTTACTATGCCACATCACATGTGGCACCCACCTGGGGCCTCCTCATGTACTGGTCCAGCAATACCTTCAGGTGGACCCGACTCAGGGGATGTTGTCCCCCCCAGGGGCACACACATACATGATCTTGTCCCCTAAGGTCAGGTCCAGGGTCTGTTCCATAACGGGCTCCACAGACACATGTGGGATGTGATACATCATCTGGAGGCATCCAGTACACATTCACAGGGCCCACATGCTCCTCCTGCTCAGCCTCCAGGCCAGGCACCTTCGGGATGTGGACTGCTGTTGTGAGTAGCAGTGGGTGGGAGGTTTGTTCCTATTGTGTCCATATTGGGGCCCATGGGGCATCCACATCACAGACCACCCACACCATATAGGGTGTTTACCCACAACATGTGTCACATATCACCCCTGTAGGCTGTCCTCTATATCTAACAATCCTGACCACCTGCACAACTATACCTGCCATACTTCTCCATACTTCCATTCCATACTTCACAGATGAGGGCAATGTGGTCCCAACAAGGGGTTCACATGTGACATACCCATCCATGTTGCACACACTGACAGCTGTAGATATCTGTGTGTATTGCTATGTGTGCTGTTCCCTCACCCATAGCATGCAGCACTGTGGTGATAATATAGGGGACATGTATTTACATACATATATGTGTGTGTGTTTGTATATATGTAGACATGTGCATATAGGTATGTATCTATATATGTATAGATATATATGATATTGTATATATGTGTTTATATATATGTATACACATGGGTATCTGTATTTTTGTGGACATACACACACACACACACACACACACACACACACACACACACACACACACACACACACACACACACACACACACACACACACACACACACACACACATATATATATATATATATATATATATATATATATATATATATATATATATATATACATACAGATATGCATACATATATATGGGGTACATTCAGACATCAGGTCCACAATCTCAAAACACCTTCCTGCACAGCTGCACTGTTCTTCCTTGCTACAAGACAGGTGTCACATATGGACACAGCCTGACATTAGGGGGTATATGTACGGCCAGATTGCAGGTAGCCCTATTACACACCTATGTCATTCCTGCATGCTACAATACAGGTTAACCTGGATATCCTGTAAGAGGTGGGATGTGAAACCCACTTGTCCATCATTATGGCATTACTTCCACCACCAGCTATTGGCCACAGTAATATACATACTTCCCATTACACAACACACACTATGATGGCTTACATCTTATCAGTCAGTGCTGCTCTGGACAGTTGATGGGTATGGCCCACTACCCACAAGGGCAGACTCTATTGTCCTTAGCAGTTGTTCAGCTGAACATCATTACAACAACACCTGATGGCACATATAAATCATTCCACATCATCTATCCCATTATTATGGACCAAGTACTACAGTCATGTACATGCATATATAATTCACATACCTGTTGTGGGAATGCTGTCTCTTATGGATATTTTGCTGAATTTTTGTTTGTTTGTTTGTGATTTTCATGCACTCTCTCTCTCTCTCTCTCTCTCTCTCTCACTCTCTCTCGGTCTCTCTCCAGTAAATGGATTGAGCTGCTTTGAAGAGATTGCAGCATGGATTTTGTAGGTGATGCACATGATCAAGTGATGGTCTCTGCACCAATCAGTGTCCTCCATTTGCTACCTGCATGAAGCATGCTTTGTAGTACTTCCAATTACCACTGTCATGGCAACCAACTACTATAAATCCCTACATCATGTGGGGGTGGTCCCTTTACCTTTCCTGTATGGTGGACATCTTTCCTGTGTGTGGGCAGCAGTGTTACAGACAGCAGGTAGCAATACCTCTTAAAGGAGAACCTGCACACTCAGGCCAGCTACATATTTGTAGGAGGTGCCAGAACTACAGACAGAATGTGAGTAGTGTTGGTGTATGCATTGTATAGCACCAGTGTTACAAGGTTTGTGTGTACATACTAGTTTACCTTGGAATGCAGTCTGTCTGTATAGCTCTCAACTGTGGGCCTATCCACTTGATGGCCAGAGGTGTGCCTATTATGTTTTGTCTGTCCATCACACAGGTCTTGTATCAAATATATCAATGGCAGTGTTTATGTTGAGTGCTATCAGTACATGGCTACATCCATTTCTGTTTCTAACTTCATATTCCGGACTATGGGTATGTTGCCGACTATCCTGTAATACCAGTGACTTGCTTAGTGTATGACAACAGTATTTCACATATGGGCCTGTGTT
>NC_056739.1:1862408711-1862499735 GCF_019279795.1 Protopterus annectens
TAAAAAGAAAGATGGTAGTTACCATCTTGTGATTGATTTAAGAAAAATAAATCAGTACACAATGCCTAGAGCACATTTAATTCCAGAAGTTCCAGAGCTGGCTGCATGTATTAAGTCACAAAGTAAGTGGTTTACAGTAATAGATCTAGCAAATGGCTTTTTTTACAGTACCACTCAGAAAAAGAGACTGGCCATGATTTGCCTTTACATTTAAAAATCCGCAATATGTCATGGCAGGATTGCCTCAGGGTTTTCCAAACAGTCCATTTATTTTTTTACCAAATGGTAGGATCCATTCTGCAACAGTTGGAAAAAGATGACTCAGTGTTACATTACATTGTTGACATACTAATTCAGTCTGAAACAGTGGAAGAGCATATACGGCTTCTTAAAAATGTCTTCCATACTCTGCAACAGGCAGGGTTTCAGGTCAAAAGTGAAAAAATTCAGTTTATGGCACAAGAAGCTAACTTTTTAGGTACCATCATAAAGCCATCAGGAAGGTTTCCTTACCCGATGTATGTGCAACACATTTTAAAATGGAAAAGCCATTAACAATAGCAGATTTGCCTAAATTCATGGGAATCATAAATTACAACAGAGAACTCATAGAGGATTATGCAGCTGTGGCTGCTTCTGTATATAAGATGTTACAGGAAGAAAAAACTCCACCTGTTTATAGAGTGGGGACCTCATGAGGATGAAGTATTTTCACAAATAAAAGTAAAGTTAGCACAAGCTGCAGAATTAATAGCACCCACACCAAAGTTGTCATTTGTGTTACAAGCAGCAGCCGGAAAGAAACATTATCTGTTGCACTATTACAGGAATAACCACATGGTAGTGACAACAGAATGGAAAAAACATTACGTCCATATACTTTCTATAGCTGCAAAATTAGTCCAGTGGAACTAGGTTACCACCCATGCATATGGCAATTATTAGCCATTTACTGGTGTATTAAGCAAACCAAGTTGTTTTTCTTTTGGCTTTTCCTGGTTAGGGGTCACCACAGTGGAACTCCGGTCCGCTAATGATTGGCAGTAGATTTTTATGATGCTGAGGTGCCAGCTTGATGCCCAACCTTCAATGAAGGCATGCCCATTCACACATGTCTTTCGAACGCTACTCAACCGCGGGGAGGACATGCAGACTCCACACAGAAGGCGCTCCAGCCGGGAATCGAATGGGAGAACCTCTTGCTGTGAGGTGACAGCGCTACCGCTGCACCACTGCAGCTTATTACGTAAACTGACTACTTAACTGTATTTTCCAGCATTATAGTACAAAACACCACAGAAGAAGTTAAAGCTCTGGTAGACAATTTTAAAATGAATAAAATCAAAGATGGTATTAGCCAAGCAGTCTTTGCAAAATGGATGGCACTTTTTGGAATGAAAACTGTCACCATACAGACAGGGGACAAATATTATTTGTCAAATCACATGGGATATAAAGGAAAACAGCATAACTGCTTAGAAAAAATAATGACACCAGAGTACAATCTTTGGCATCTGACATTGACCATTTTAAGCCATCCATCTTCATAGATGGAGCACGGTTTTGGAACAAAGGTAAATTCTGGACAGGATTTGTAGTAGTTCCGGAAGATCGCCAGTTGGAGTCTCCTGAACTAATCAAGTTACCAGGACACAAGTCAGCTCAGAGAGCTGAATCAGAGGCAGTACTTTATGTACTTAAACATTACAATCCTGTTTACATTTTCTCAGACAGTGCTTATGTAGTAAATTCTTTAAGACTGCATATGGACACTTGTATAAGGCAAGGATTTGTAGACAGTGCAGATGAACCATTACAACATGATGAAGTATTAAATGATATACATAAAGTAGTAACAATGTCAAACCCGCAGGGGTGATACAGCCTCTTAAAGGTAAAAGCCCATCAAAAACCGACAAGTGAAATTTTCAAGTTAAATGCATTAGCTGACATGTTAGCAAAACAAGCAGCACAAAGTGGAAAATAACTTCCAGAGTATGTATATACCAATGCAGAAGTCAGTGCCTTAAAAGAGCTAGATGAAGAATCAACTGAGGAAGACCTTATAAATATTCAAAAACAACAGTGTTTAAAAGAAGAAACTGATCAGTGCATGCTAGCAGGGATACCACCAAAAGAATATTATGCATACACTACTTCTAAAAGATTACAGTTGCATACGTGCCATTTCAGTTGGCACGGCAGTTGGTCAAGTTAAATCACCAAATACTGGGACATCTAGGAGCTGATAAATTATAGGCAGTTGTAAAAGAAAAATACTGGAACCCAAGTTTAAAAAAGATCTGTAGGCTAATTGTAGAAGAATGTCTAATCTGTTTCCAGTAAATGCTAAAAGTAAAAAAAACTTCAGTTACGTGGAGTACAGCCAGCAGATGGGCCATGGTATGCAGTTCAAATAGATTATGCAGGTCCCTTATCAACAACAAAGAGACATTACAGATAGCTACTAGTAGTAGTGGATGTCTTTTTAAAATAGGTAGAGGCAACTCCCACCAAAACTATGACAGCAAAGGCAAGAGCAGAAGCTTTATGGAAAATATTTTCTGTCATTGGGGATGGCCGAGAATTATCGAATCGGACAGTGGTCCGCAGTTTGTTAGTGATCTAATAAAGCAAATGTGTAATCTGCTAGAAATTCAGCAAAGATTTCCTGTGCCTTATCACCCACAGTTAAATGGAATTGCAGAGCGAATGAATCGTACACTCAAGGAGCGTCTTAAAAAAGCATGTCTTGAAAAGGGAAATGTATGGATGCAACATTTGCCAGGCATACTTATGGGCATAAGGGCTACACCCAACAGTAAGACAGGAATATCTCCTTATGAGATCATGACAGGAAGAAAAATGCCACTACAGTTACATTTTGATCCTGACACACCAGACGGTAGACCTATGTTAGAAATCACCAGCAACAGTTAAAACAACTTATGGAAATATGTGACTACAATGCAAGCGAGAAAGCATTAAATCTATGGAGAAAGGTCCCAATATTACTGCCAGAAGAAAACCTTCACTGTGGAACAAAGGTATTAGTAAAAATGTTCTCGACAGAAGGACCATGGGATAGCAATTGGCAGGGAGCTTTTGAAGTAGTGGAACAAATAGATCTATTGGTGTACAAAATAAAAGGTAAAAAGAAAAACAGAATGGTTTTAGTGCATAAAGATCAAGACAGAGTCACAAAAGTGACACGCATGTATTTTCTTTTCAGACAATGAAAAGGAAGCTGCCTAAAGTGCGCCTGTTTGGAATACAGAAGAGCAAAAGGCAGACAACAGCAAATGTAAATAATTATGCAAAAATGTGTAAATTTAAGCATGTGTTACTTAAGCCAATATCTCTTTTGGTTTTTACAATATTTTGTAATTGTATAATAGCACCAGGAATAGCAGATACTCCAGCAGAAAAAAGAATACAAAAGTAATGTTACTAATATAAAGTTGCACTGAGCAAATGGTACTACAAATACAATTCAATGTGATTTCTCTTGTCCAGGGGGACCAAAAATGTTATGTTGGAAACCTTTCCTTAGACCAGATTGTCACGATCTGGAAAACAGCCAGAGGCCAAGCATATGTTCAATTCTCATAGCATGAAGCAAATATATCTTTACAAAATAATACTGCACTAAAATGCTACATACTACAAGGGAACGGGCACTCTTTCTATTTTACACTGACTGTGTAAACAGTACTGCAGAAGGATCTAGAATAAAGGTACAAGAGGGAAATTCATTGGTCTGTATTAATGATTCAGTAATCATTGGAAGACTCCCTTGCCTTTTTATTATCAGAACTTTTAATAATAATCCCACAGCCAAGTTTGATTAAGTAATCAGGGTACCATCAACATGTATGGCAGTGGGACAGAACTACCAAAAAACAGTAATACACTTTAATATCTCATTCCCTCCGGACATGACTGGTTGCAGGAGATGAAGAGCATGGTACTATACTCTTTTAGGAGTATGAGAACAGGTTTAGGAGCATTAAATTCAGTTGATATAGATCTATTTGCAAACAGATTAAAACTGACAGGCCAGATATCTCACAAATTATACATTTACAGGCACAATGGATACCTACTACATGGACATTATAAAAGAGACATATAGATTTTCAAAATGATGTTTTGCAATGTTTTAATGACTCTTTAATTAGTAGATTAGGGTTTGATGTTAATGTTACTAAATTTGTAGATTGTAGTAAATGTACTTTGCAGTCTTTGTATGTACAAATACAAAATAATTCAGTTCAAATGAAATTAATGTCCTGCAACGAATATGTGTGAAGGACCATGTTTAAAAAACGGGTCCCGAGTAACAACTGGATTGAAATGCATGGGCAGACAGTCTGCATAGATACATACTGTACAGGAAAAGTTATACATTAGAATGTAACAAGTTCAAAAGTAATGTGTCAAGTTGTAGTTTTGCCACTGGTGTTTGGACCACCATTTTATGTGTATCAGTACTGGTTACCCCAGCTAGATGGAAATTATATGGACTTACAAAATAAAACTCACAAAACTGAACATTGTACTCATACATTTAATGGACTGCTGTGTGGTCAGCACTCACCAGTATATGAACCATGTTTTTTTACAACATTCTGTAAATCTATGTAAATGGAAAATTTTACCTTCTAGTTTTGAAATGTTCACAGAAGTAGCCCCACAGTTTGTAGTTTATATGTATTGTAATAAATCAAAGTTTGCCATTTACTAAACAATGTCCCTTTGTAGGTTGTTTTAATAACATCACTCATTTAACCTGGCATAATAGCACATATGTGTTTATTCCAGAAAGCAAGGCTGCAATGCCCTTATGATGGAATCCACAGACATTGTCAATGATTAATATAGGATTTTCATTAGAATCATTATATAAAGTAATAAATGAAAGCAAACAGTTGATTCAGCAGTTGGAAAAGGTTAGAACAATCCTTAGTCATGAATTAAATTCTGTAATCATAAAAAATAAGTTAAGTTTTGAAGCAGACACAGCTCATAATTGGTGGGATATTTTCACAGGATGGTCTGCAAAAGGGAAAAAAAAGTTGTTAGACTGGATTATACACCCAATTCTGGTAGTAATGTTTATCATTATATTAACTGTGTGGAATTGCACTTTGACTTGTATCAAAAGAAAACTAAAGGTTTTGCTTCCTAATGTGTTCTCTGTAAATCATGATGAAAACTATGATCTGACCAAAGAATACAGATCAGCGTAAACTGTTTTGTGTGTTTTAAAAACAAAAGGGAGAGCTGTTAGATATATACATTTAAACACTTACAATATTGCATGCAAACTTCTGTTTGCTATAATATATGTAGTAAAATATATACATTTTGATGCACGTGCATTTCTGTTTGTTAGCATATATACAATGCAGGTTTAAGGTTTTCTTAGTTGAAAATAAGTAGAAAAGAATAAATGCATGTTTTGGCATCCTACTATGTGTGGTATGGTACAAAATGTTTTGTGCCTGGAACAAGCTTCAGCTACAGATAAGAATGTCTCCCTGCTTCCTGAGTAACCATGTGCAGGGATGACTGGAGACAGGAACAATTCCCTAAGTTTAAGATTGTCACATAATTCACCTTGAAACAGAACACAAATCAGCTTATCAGCAGACTGCATGGCATCAAGCAAATTCTAACAGTATTAACATCAAAAGACTGCTTTTATGAACAGGATCTGAATGTCACAAAAAAGTGTATAAAAAGGACAGTGAAACTGAATGGTGGTAGATCTGATTTTTTTGTTAGATCTGGTATTTGTAGGAATACATTTGTTCCGAGGTAAATAGAGAAAGGAAAGTTATCATCTATACTTGTCATGAAAGGCAAACCCTGCACATTAAATCTATAACTGTAATGGTATAGTGAGTGTCATCTGTTACATAGACAAGTTATTTTATTAGTAACTGTGCTTAAGTTAATAAAGTACAGTGCTGTAAATTCTAGCAGCCTGCAAGGCTCAGTGCTTTAAACAGACTTTGATTTCAGCATTTTTAAAATTTATCAGTAGCATTACCCCAGCAGCTGGTGCAGTGTTACCCTCTGGGAGTATTGGTGTAGGTGGGGATTTTATCAACCACCTGGAGTTGCCAGACATGGTACGTGAGGTGTTTGAATGTAGCACTTGTGCATGCCCCAGCCATCTGCAGAAGTTGCTTGTGGGAATGCAGAGAAAAAACAAATGCCAAGCAATCCAACTGGAAGATGAGGAAGGGGAGAGTGATGACAGTTCTGAGGGTGAGTACTAGATTCTCACTGTTTCTATGCTTGATGGGCATGTGCCTCTGATGTCACCTACCTATCACCAATCATTATGTACCCCAACCTTTTGTGTCACTTACCCTCCCTCGCTCTGTCTTGTTTGTCCTGTTTTGTCTACACCTGCTTCCTCAACTACCCTACTTAACTGATGCTGACATTCCTAGATCCCTTCCCGAACATTTATGACTATACAACATGACTGCATTGTTGTCACCAATCTGTGTTGTGGTGACAGTCCAAATTCATCCAATTTCCTATCTATGTTCATATTACACTGTTGAAGAAGTGGATAACTGTGGTTCTTTCTTAATTCTTTTCTGCACATTCCTATATTATTTCTACTTTGTTCTGCCCCCACTTACCCCCTATTTCAACACTTTCCTATCTACCCCATTTTCACACCATTAATCTGGTCAAGAAATAGAATCACACACCACACACATGGCAGAAATGCCCCCTAAGAAAGCCCTTCACTTTTTGTCCTCTGTGTTTGCATGAAGTTTGGCATTGCATACCAGTGCCAAGTGATGGTGAATGTCTCTTCAAGTCCTATGCCATCAGCTGCACTAGTCCAGTTACCTCAGTGCAATGCTGCTTAAACTCACTGCACCAAAGGAACACAGAGTTAAAGAAGAGTAAGGGCAGTACTTTGAAACATTTACTCTATAACTAGTTATTTAGACTACTGAATGTAGAAAAATGCAAAAGCATAGCTGCAGTGTTGACATAAGTCACCTGACTTGTTTTTTATACAGCACTATACCGTAGTCATTGCTTTTCACATTTGAAGGAATTATTGCCTTTATTTATGTAATGGCATCCTGACACCATGTGTAAAAACTTAGCTTTACGTGGATTCAAACTGTGTGTCATCTGTGCTCTAAATGTGAATTTATTGCTCTTACACCTAGTACAACAGGGAGAGCTGGGCAGCAGGTGTGTTTCTTACACTCAGTGCTGTCCAAAGTGTTGGTTTCTGTGCTTCTCCACTTAGCATGTTTGCAATGAGGAAGGCAAACTAATAGAAATATTACTATGTTCCCATTTAAGCAGAGAACCGCTTTTGCTCGTTGCTTAACTCTGCCTAAACAGGGAAGGCAATAGCAACAGTTCTTAATGTCATAAAAGTTATGACAACATTAACAATATAAATTACAATATGAACACTATAGTATTTGTCAGCTATTTCTCCCATAGTATATATGCATTAACTACTTCTCAGGCTCAAGTTGTATTCATTAAATGTGAATCTCACATGCACAAACACTGCCATCATTTGCACAAACCAGTTGCGCAGCTGTGCATTATGGAAAGATGTGTTTGGCATGTATTGCTTATGTTTATTGCCCAATTATTCTTCATCCCATCATAAGCCATTTAAAAACACAACCGAAGGTGTGTGACTGAAAGTGTGCAATGTGCACAACATATTGGAAAAACAGATGCATGTATGCCTCATTTCTGCAACATGCATTTCTGACAATTTATTGCATATAATTAAAGAAACTGTCTTTTAAAGTATATCTGCACATTGGAACCAAAACAGAAAATGCAAAGTCCACACTTTGCACACCACTCTCATAACAGGCTATGTAATGTGCATCATAGAATGATGATGTCATCATCTACAAAGACCACTGTGACAAGGAAAAATCATTCTTCAGTGATGGCACAAATATTAACAAATAAGATCTGTAGATGGGAACACAATAGTTAGGTAGTGGCTCAATTAACACAACAGCCAAACTGTATGTGTGTGTGTGCATGTGTGTGTGTGTGTGTGTGTGTGTGTGTGTGTGTGTGTGTGTGTGTGTGTGTGTGCGCGCGCGCGCTTGTGTTCATGCGTGTGCATAGTGAGAAGAGCATTCATCTCTAAAGTACTGTCAGCAATCAAGTCTAATGGAGAACAAAAAAGTTTGCAGTCATACATGGCTACATAGTCATTTCATACAGGTCTTCCAACATCTTCTTCCATACATACACTGATGATGTTGCCAGCTGCTATAAAGTATTCTGCAACAGTATAAAAGTCTGACTTGTGCTGTGGCACTTGTGTTAAGTACTGTGTTCTTTAGTTATCTAAGTAGGTGTTCTAGTCTCACTGCAATCAACTGGTGTATGTGTGTTTGTGCTCAGTTAACTCATATCCTGAAGACCATTGTAGAACACCATGTGCTAGTACTCCTGCTACCATCTTCTCTGCAGAGAACGATGATATCATCTCGCTAAAGTGTTGTCTGACACAATGACAGTCTGACTTGTGCTCTGGCACTTGCTTTAAGTCATGTGTTCAGTAGATAGCTAAGTAGGGGTTCTGATCTCACTATAGTTAACTTGAGTGTGTGTGCTTATCTTCAGAAACAATTTTACGCAGAAATGTTACTTCACAATCCACATATATGTCAGACAGTCCTCCAAACAACTTCTTATCAGCATACAATGATGCTATCAGGTTTTATTAAGTACACTGTGACACTTTTAAGGTCAGTCATATGTGGTGGTGCTAATCTTACATTGTATGGAATCCAGCTTCTATATTTACACATGTTTTGTGTTCAAATATGATCTCAGTCAACTTCTGCATGTGTTGTTGGTGGTGTATTACAGTCGTTTCTTTGACCTTTTGAATCTCTTTTCATTTTACTTCCACTCTGGTAAACCTTTAACATAGCCCTGACAATCCAAAATACCATTTTTCACTCTGTCCAAATAACCCACATAACATCCTTTCCTCAGAAATCTGGAAGGTGTCATTATCTTAAAGATGCATATACATATTGTGAAGCATAGTCCTTCCATGACTCTCTGCAAGACAGCTCCAGGCCACTGGATGTGCTATTGCTAATTCCGTTATATGGACACAAGCAGTATGTAATACAATTAAACAAATACACACATATGCACATACCCTTACTATCTTCCAGCATACAGATATAGCAATTGTTTAAATTACATTATAATGGCTATAATTTTATGTGATCCTGGCCATTAGTCTAGTAATGTCATATGACCCTGTGAAGATTGCACATGTCAATGTTGCCATCATCCACTTGCATTATTTTATGGTGTGAATGTATGGTAGTCCTACAACAGTGTATTCCAATCTGTGATCTTAAGGTAATGTATTGCTGTCCACTGATGCCTTTTTATTACATGTTCCTTACATAATAGCTGTAGTAAAATGCCTCCTTAGAGCTCTTGGCATGGGATGATACTATGTATTTTGTTGACTTAGTAATGCATGTGTTTTTGTAGAGGAGTATACTAACATTTTACCCAGTTCTCATTCAACCATCGCAGTGACACAGTATGGCACAGATGTGCATGTGTATACCTACCATCATTAAATTTTCTGTGAGCTACATCATTATAATGTCATACTGATTACATGGACACAGATATCTTCTTTCAACTACATGTTGTAATGTTGTTATATACACAAACATATAAGAAGTCCAGATTTAATTGTAAACTTTGTGACTTCATTATATGCACAATTGTGTTGCTATTCACAGGGATTATTTATGTGGTCCCCAGCAGCAGCATTTTGTGAATGACAGCATTTGTGTCAGTAACTGTTCAAAATAAACCACATCCACCTCATTTGTAATGTGTGAATGTATGGTATCAGGACACTCGCACACAGCTTTCCAGTGAAAAACATATTTGCATATGATGTGCAATTGATGTAATTATGTGACACAGGTAGAGTTGTATGACTATGTAAAGACTTCCACTGTGTGGAATGGAATGCATACCCAAGGGTGTATTTGAAGGTATTGTCACAAATCATTTTTAAATAATTAAAAAATATATGGGGAATACAAAGATAAGCACATAGCTGTTTGTGGATGGCACCACACATACTCAACCATAGGAAATAGGCAATCTGCTAGGTGACAGATTTGGATCAAATGTTACCCCACCATGCACACTGGACATCACCCAAAGTATACATGCAAACATTACTCAGCTTATTTTCTCAAGAAAGCAGCTTATCTGTGTGCTCTTTAAAGCTAAAAACATGGGATCAGTGGACCCTGACAACATTCCAAGTTGCCTTTTCAATAGCTTGCAACCTGATCTAACAGACACAGTTGGATCCCTACTTAACCACAGCCTCCAGATAGGCTATTTTCTGGCAGAAGGGTGTACACCAATAGTCATTAATCTGGACAAGGGGGGACCATCACCTGACCCAAGGAATTATAGACCAATAAGCCTGACTTGCCTCATCTGTAAGGCAATCAAAGGAACCTCATTGGACCTTCTCAAGAAGGACAAAGGTAATCTCCAGACTGCATACACAACCCATTTTTGATTTGTTATGGTTACATCATGTCTGTTAAATCTGTATGAGTTCTTCAAGAAAGTCCCTAAGGGCATGGATGAGGGAAAGACTGTGCATCCCACCTAACTAGATCTGGCCAAGGCATTTGACACAAATCTATACTCAGGTATTACCGATAAACTGTCTCAACTGGCCATAAACAAATACATCACCAGGTGGGTATCCAAATGGATTACTGACAGGACACATACAGTTGAAGTGTGGGAATTTATCACTAGCAAAAGCCAGTGACTAGGGCCATGCCACAGGTTTCTGTATTACACCCTTTCCTGTTCGGTATGTATTTCCCAGAAGTCAAGACAAACTTAGACAGCCTTTGTTCTACCAACCTTGTGGATGACAGCAAAATATGGACTGTCATTAAATCCATGAATACTATTGATATACTGCAGAAACTATTAACAAACAAAAATGATTTATGACAGAGACATGGAAACACACTAAATGAACACAAAAGCATAATAATTTCCTTTTAAAAAGCAAATACCTAAGCTAAGTACAATATAGACAGCACAGCCCTATGAGTGCATGCAGTGGTATGTGATCTGGCTACTCAGTTGCACAGTAATTTGAATGTCCACCACCATTTGTCCACAAAGGTGACATATCCCTTGTATGTGGCACAACTCATAAGTACGGGCAAGCCATCCACAGGAAAGGACATTATAATGCAATTGTACTTGGCCCTCATCACACCAATAATTGCATGTACCTCAACACACATATGCAACAGCTGGCCCAAAACCAGAGTTTTTCCACAATGAAGATACCCGGTGTAAACAAGAAGTCATATGCTGGAAAATTTAAAGCCCTATCACTGTATTATATCTACAAAAGACTACTAAGAGTTTATCTGTGTCTGGCCTATAAGGCACCCAGCAATCTGTACTTGATGGCAATGTTACACATTAACACAAACTGTACCAGGGCCACTCACTCCAAGTTTGTTAACTTAGCCTCTGACATAATAAATCATGTTGGAGAGCTGGAGAGATCTTTCAGACACCACACCTTCTGTGTAACATGCTTGCCATTCATGTAAAGCAAAGGCCTTTCCTGACCCTCTTCAAGTGCAACATAGATCAATGGATGACTAATCATGATTGTACTCCTGTTGTTGTGCTTATGTCCCTCATGGATAGAGTTATGAAACCAGATAAAAGAAGAGGCATTGTCTTTATGGACAGAATTTTGTACTCCTCAAAGATGCTGAAATCTTTACAAAATGGTAGATTTTTTTGTTAAGTATCATGAAATGAGGTGAACATTGCCTATCATAGTATAGACCTAATTTTGGAAGACATATTTATTACTTCTGATATACCTCTTCAGGTCAGAAAATTTCTGACTGTTTGCAAGCCTAAGATCCCAGGAATGTTTGGCATTCCCAAGATTCATAAATCAGTTATTGACCCTCCATTGCGACCTATAGTGGCACCAGCGGGTTTGAAAACTGAACCATTGGCAAAATTTGTTGACATTAAATTAAAAACTTTTTTTGTGAACAAAAGTCACATTTTAAAAAATTCATGGCATTTTTTGAATTTGATTTTGAGTGTCCTTTTTTGCCTAATGCTTTACTGGTGACCATTGATGTAAAGGACCTTTTTTCAGTTATTCACCATGATGAAGGGCTGGACTGGTTCCACCAAGCTTTGGTTAAAGGGTCTAACTTGTCCAACATTATAATTAGTTTTATATATCAGATTATGGAACTTATCCTGACTAATAATTTTGCATACTTCGAAGGAGAATACTACAAACAACATACGGGTATTGCAATGGGGGCCGCTTGTGCCCCCATCTTTGCCAATATGGTCCTATGGTTTTGGGAAACCATTTTTGCCTTAAACTCAGCATTTGCACCCATATTGGGTTTGTATATGAGATTTTTGGATGACATTTTTATTTTGTGGAAAGAAAGTTTGGTGGACTTAAAATTTTAAGGACTTCCTTAACCACTCTACTAATTTTTTTGGTGTTCACTCATCACTATCATAATAACTCAATAGATTTTTTTGGATGTGACTCTTTATAAGAATTTGGAGAATTTCAGATATGAATCTTATATATATATATATATATATATATATATATATATATATATATATATATATATAGATATATATATAAAACCAACCTTTTCTAATGCCTACTTACATTTCTCTAGTCAGCATCCCATTTGGCAAAAGAAAAATTTAGTAAAAGGTCAGTTAATTAGGCTATGTAGATTGGTTTCAGATGGTGAAGTGCTCAAAGTAGATGCTGAGAAATTGGTTAGTATGTTCCTCCAAAGGGGTTACCCGAAAGATTTTCTGGACAGCGCTATTGATTACGTTATGGAAAACAGGGGTGTTAGATATAAGCCCCTTTTATGCAACAATGATGTGGGTACCAACTCTATTAATTTTGATGGTCAGGGAATTAACACTCGATATGACCATCATAATTCATCACAAACATTTGTTTTGCAATATAATCCAGGTATTTATTTATTACAGGACACGATGAAGAAACACTGGGCAACTGTTTTTGGATCATTGGGGCTTATGGGTAGGTTGGGCCCTGAACCCAAAGTTGTTTACAAAAAACAAAAATTTTAAATGTATTTTTGAAACCAACAAGCAACAAATGAATGGTAACATTAATGGTTGTGGAATGAAAAAATGTGGGGCAACAATGCAGGTATATCCTGTAGCTTAATAGTTTCCCTATTCAAGGTTGCCCATATTTGCTTACTGTTAAAGGTAAATATGATTGTAATACTAAGGGTGTTGTTTACATCTGTGCCACCTGTTCTGCTTTTTATATTGGCAAAACAAATGGACCCTTACATATGAGAATTTACCAACATCTTTATGGTATTAACAACAAAAACACAAGTAGTGCACTTTACAAACATTCTATCATGTGTCCTGTTTATTAGACATTTATGTTTGTTATCCTGGAAAAGGTGGGTGCACTAGATAGAGGGGTGACTGAGAGACAGTAGAGAAAATGGAACTGTATTGGCAAGTTCTCTTAAATGCCACTACCCCCCCCCGGGGCTTAATTAGTGCATATCGATCAAATTCATTTTAAAGTTGCAAGCAGGTACTGTTTATTTTTATTATAAAATAATATGTACTTTTTTAGTATCCAAACTACTCAATGTAATTTTATTATTGGCATTTATATATATGGATGCATATATGTGTTTAGTTTTTAGTATTCAACATGCACTAGGATTTTATTTGTTATTAAGGTAACAAAATGTTTTGTATTTTGTATTTTAGCACCACCTTTCTTAGAAAGTGAGATGTTGCACAATATGCTGTATAACGTGTTGTGCTCTTGGGTGCCACCCTCTAAAGGTCTAAAGGAAGTGAGGTTTAGCTTTTTATGGTATTTAAAGGATGTGAGGTAGTGTATCTGTTTGTCTGACGATGTTTCTGTAGCATTGGTAACAAAAGCGCTTACATTTGGGTTATTAAAACACCATTTTGTGGCTCTGGAGCAGTGTTTCTTCTATTTAAAATTGTGAAACACATGTTACACATGGCTAGGCTTTTATATGTGATCATGGAATTTTAGCCTAGTACTGTCCTATGAACCCATAAACCTATGGAGTTCAAGTGTATCCTTTGAATAGTTATAGTGTGACTGTACAGCATCACGGACATACCAGTACATCATATCGACATTACCGAATGATAGTTTGTATGACTATATATGCATGCATGTCAAGATTTCATGGTAGTATAAAATTTTCCATTTCAATGTCAGGGTGACAGTGATCATGCGGTACACGTCTTGGGTTTGTCATTTGCTGATAGAAAGTGTACTCCATGTATTGTTTGGTATGTGAAAAATATCACAGTGACACCTTCCTCTCTCATTAAAGCTAGACTTTGCAGTGCTGGAGTTTATGTGCACTGATACATTGCCATACAGTCTCACACTGTGTTGTACTATTCATTATGACACACAACTTCTGAATTAAAACATCAGTTGTAGATGATGCAGACAATATCCATTACTATTACATGTGGCAGATGCATGTTTGTAGGGGAATCTACTGATAATAGTGTGTTGTTTTTAAGTGTTGTTATCCATATGGCAGATACCTATGTCATCTAGGGATGCTTTACTCAATAGTATCACTTTTGCCACAGTGATCTCCCATATATCTTGTCATCTATACATAAGTATTCTTTGTGATGCATAACCATCACATATTTTATGCCAATGTCACAAATTAATGGTGGTACTATTTTAAAATTGTCCATGATTATGCCTGCTTTTGTCTAATGTTGTCCATGGGCCTGTTGCTATGTGTCCCTGATTGGCTGAGATCTATGCTGACATTACATTTATATTCAAGCAACTAATTTTGCACACCTTCACAATATGCACATACTCCTATTGTATATGCCATCCTTGCTAAATGTCCTCTCCAGTGATCATGCGAGGATGTTTAAATCACAACCAATCATCTCCATTGTTATGTAACCTTGTGTGACAGTCACATAGTATACTATAATGTGTGATGTCATAAATATGCTCATGCAGGAGGTATAACCAGCTTTACATACTGTGCTATGCACACATGTACATATGTGATTAATGTTATGCTACTGGCTTGTCTTTGGAGTGCATGCACATTGACATGCACTTCTCTGGTGTACATTACCATGTTTTGCATGTCCTCTTCCTCTTTCTTCATTCCTAAATTTCATGTCTGTGGCCCTTTTCAATATGCACACTTTCCCAGACTAATGTATTTATACTGCATTTTATGTACCCTTGATGATTACCACAAATCCATTATTTCAGTATCTAAGAACATGTTATAGTGTACATTAAACTGAGTACACTTTTATATAATGTGTTACTACTGCATTCATTACATTCATATTAGCTCTGGTGATCATTCTGGCTGTCCATGCAATTCCACAGAATAAGTGGGCCTATAGGTAAACTTATACACCAATCCAAAGCACAAAATGAATAAAGTGAAAAAACATAAAACACAAAGACTCTCAGATGAAATAAAGTGCTTGACAGCTTTACTGGTGTCTCCTGGTACCTTGGCTAAAAAGCCTTCAAGGGATAAATTGTTACACCAAAAGCACATCTTTATATACCAAATCACCATTTGTATATTAATTAATTAATTACAATGATACCATGAATTGTACTCATTTCATTTAAAGTGAGTTTGTCCTTTTTCTAAAAACTCTTAGATACCATATAATTTCCCAGTCTAAACATACACATATTTTACACATTTTATATATTAATTAACTTTTAGATCCAACTTTACATTAATTTTGTACATTGTTGTTGTCCACCATGTGTAACCATGAAAAATTACTGTATTAAATATATGTAAATACTGATATCAAATACACATTCCATTTAAAATGAACTTTTTTATTAATATAAATTAATACATCAATATCTGTTCTATCTCATACATTAATATTTCCCTCCAGGTTGAGACCTGAAGGAAATAATGTGTTGAAGTTAATGATGAACCTGGTTTCCAAAGCCAACACTTTTTCATGATATGCTTCCCCATGTTGATACAGAGGTTTAGCTAATACACTGAAAATAAAGATGAATCAGAACCTGCATGATTTGAACAGAAATGTTGTGCTACTGAACTATCTAATCTACTATGCCTGATGTCCCTAATATGTTCCAAAATACATTCTTTAACCAGTCTTTTGGTCTGTCCAATGTACCATTTATTTGGTGAGCAGCCACATCCTATGATATAAACTACTCCACTCGATTGACAGGTAGAATTCGGCGTAGCCCTATATATTCTATCATTGTTGCTACAACCATGCAGGTTCTTTACCTTTGGACACACTTTGCATTTATGACAGGGATAATAACCTACCTGAACATCCATTCTATTGCTTTTCCTATTCAACAACTGTTTTAAATTCAAACATCTCTTATGTGAAAAAGTGGCATTCTCTGGAAATACACATTTTGTTGATTCATCTTGCACAACTATAGGCCAACATTTTCTAACTGGCTTCATTAATATATGTGAAAAAGGGGAAAACCTACTAACAAAAAAGACCTTTCTTCTTTCTTCACTTTGGAGTCGCTTTTCATTCCTACTTCTTACTCCACCATTACTCCTCTGTTGAATTCCTAAGACTCTATTTCCTGTCTTTATTAATAAGTCTAAGGAATGACCTCTAGAGGATAACTTGTTTCTCACTTTCATAAATTCCTGAGTTAATATTTTCTTATCAGAGGGATTGCTAAAAATATGTCTGTATTCCCCATATGGTAATGAATCTAATAAGTGGGGGATACATACTGGAAGCCAATAAAACAATATTGGCTGCAGTTTCCTTATGGTAAGGTCTAAATTGTACAGATTTATCTTGTCCCACATATAACTCCAAATCCAAAAACTGCATCAGATCCCTACTGGTTTTAAAGGTAAATGACAACCCAAACTCATTTCTTTCCAGTTCAGTCAAGAATTTTTCAAATTGTTCTATTTATCCTCAACACACAAAGATCAAGTCATCAATGTATCTCCTGTAAATGATGACCCTATTATTAGAAAAAAACATTTATTAGAAATAAACTTCTGCTCAAAAAAATTCATAACTATGATGGCTTAAGAGGGAGCAAAAGAGGCACCCATAGCGGTGCCTCCCCTCTGCAAAAACAACTTTTCATCAAATTCAAACTAATTGTGTGTCAGGCAGAACTCCAACAGTTGCAAAATATAACCTGTTCTAGGTCCTTCCCCTAACATTTTGGTTACAGCTTCCAAACCTACAACATGACTGATACTGGTATACAGAGCTTTCACATCTACACAAGCCCAGTAAAAATTGTCTTCCCATTGCATCCCCGCAACTAATTTACAGAATTCTTGGCTCTTCTTAATATGTAAAGGCACCCTGAAGGAGTGTTTTTTCAATTGTTCATCCAAAAAAATTCCTACATTCTGTAGATAGCCCTCAATCCCAGAGACAATTGGTCTCCCTGGAGGATCCATTAAATCTGTATGAACTTTAGGGATCGTAAAAAAACTAGCTCTCCTAGGATTCCTGATGAACAATTTCTTGACATCTTTAGTATAAAAAAACTAGCCTTTCAACCCTTTCCAAAATTTCTAACAAAAGTGCATTAAATTCAGAACTAGGGTCCTGTTCCAATCTTATATAGGTATCCCCATCATTTAACAACTGTAATGCCATCTTATTATATTTGTCCTTAGACAAAATGACCCAGTTGCCTCCTTTGTCTGCCTGAGTAAAAAACAGGTTCTCATGATTACTTTGTAACATTTACAATATGACCCATTTATCTTTAAAGTTGTATACATTCTGTTTTTTTTTGCAAACATTTTGTATTCACCTTCAATTTCTTTACATAAAGTTTTTTCAAACACATTGATATCAACAGTACTTTTTGGGGGAATGAAATGACTTTCATAGGGAACAGGTGGGACTTTTAGCCTTCCATAACCTGTAACAACCCCCCCCCATCATTAATATCACTATTTATGGAATCTTCCACATCCTGCATGCAGACATTTTATCAGATTTTTCCTGATAGTATGTTTCCACATCATTTATGTCTACAAACATATTTTCATGTAAAGATAAATCCAATAGTGAATCTTCAGAATCCATACTATTCTTTCCCCATCAAAAAATTCAATTGTGAATCATTCATATTAACGTGAACATTTTTACTTTGAAAAAACATTGCAAGATTCGATTTTCTTCAAAAACATCCAACTTCAAGTAACAAATCCGCTAGACTGGGAAAACAAGTGGGTACAAACTTAATACCCTTATTCAACAAACATTTAATACTTTCATTGATTTCAAAACAAGATAAATTAATAATGTCAAACTGCCCAGTTCCATCATACCTTCTAGGCAAAATTTCTCCAGCTTCAAATGGAGAAGGCACACAGTCAGCATTTAAATTAATTATCTTCTCCTGTTGTTCGGCCCGGTACATCCGTTGTTCCTTTGCCACTTCTGGCCTCTCCCTCGTGTTTGCTGGGGACTGCTTTGTTGCTGGTGTTGTGTCCCTTGTTCACTTCCTCGTTTAAATTCTCAAACAAGACACTTTTTCTGCTAATGGATGCTGTCTCACAGGATGATGCAGACAAATCTCTTATCGTACGAGCGTTCGTTACATTCCGTTGACTCACATTTCTACCTCTTTTAGGTTTCCTCTGCCATGAGAAAATCAAATTGTTCTTATAATTTTTGATGTCACGCTCAAGCTTGCGTCTTTTCCTAAGAACCACCTCTCCTTCTACTTTGGACACTCGACTCTTAATATTCTTCATTTTATCTGCAAACATTTCACGGGAAACAACTCCCAATAACTCCTCCTGCAAATGTAAAATATCAGCTTGCACCTTCTCTTGTGCCCTGTGGTTGCGTTTAACTAATATTTTCAACCACACTGTAGTGCAGGCTAATGAAGCTGTCTTCCACTCCTCCAGCAGGTTTGACTCATCTTCCGTAAACTCAAATGCCGGAAGTTGGTCAACTCTAAGACCGCAAGGAGTTAGTTTAGATATCAAGTACTTATCCAACAATTTTGTATTATAAAAAAAGAGTTACTTCTTTTACTAACAGCTTTTCCAGTGTCTTAAATTCACTCATTTGTGAACTTATATCTCCAAGGGACCACATATCATCTGCTGCAAACTTTTCTTCTCTTAACCTCCACATCTCCAATAATGAAGCACGGTCATTGCCCCCTAACGAGCCCAACCCATCTGCCCCTATAGAGACTCCGATAGACGTCTTGACTGAGCCCAGTCAAAAATATACACCAAACCAAACCACAAAGTGAATAAAGTAAAAAAACATAAAACATGAAGGGCAGGATTCATGAAGCCTCCGTGTAAGAGTTACAAGGCTTACACGGAGGCTGCAGTTAAACGGTGTGACGTCAGCATGTCATGCATATGCATGAGGGCATGCTGAATCACACCTAAGGCTAACACGGTCCATGTAAGACAGTAGGGGGCATGTCCGTAGGGCGAGCCCTGCAAACGGACATGCCCCCAGAAGATTAAAAGTCCCGAAAGTAAATGCCCATGACAGAGTCCGTGTAAATGTGAATAAACACAACACAACACATGCCCCCACAGACTATGAACATAAAATGTATAAATGAACATCTTATATTTTTTTTTTTATAAGTTGTAAAAATGTTTGCCCGTGAGTGCGCTCGTTTGCGCGGGCGTGCCCGGCACTTAGCCACAGTTAGCAGTCAGTGGAAAAGCATATAAGAACTAAATATGCAAAGTAAGCCAAAAAGCAATAGCATAGCGGTAGAGATGTTGGCTGAAGAGCAGGCAGTCATGGTTCGAGCCCCCACAACATCAATCTTTATTTTAAGTGAAATAAGCACAAAACAAATCCCTGACATATATGTACATATATAGAATTATATTTTATGTAAAATGTAATGAAATGGGCCATGTATTTTGAAGAAATGTGAGATAATAAAAAAAAAAAAAATGTCAGATGTGCCTATAGCTGAGCTACAGTGTAACAAGGTGAGGATATCTGCCTGTAGGTGAGCAGTGTTTTAACAGGTGTAAAATGAGTGCCCGTAGGTGAGCAGTGTTACAGCAGGTATAAAATGAGTGCCCGTAGGTGAGCAGTGGTTTAATAGGTGTAAAATGAGTGCCCGGGGTTGAGCAGTGTTTTAACATGCTGAAACTGTGTGCCCATAGCTGAGCTGAGCGTAATATGCGTAAACCAGCGTGATCCGTTTGCGCGGAGTTGCGCACCGCGCCAACAAGCTAACCGACGGGCAACGTTGAGCAAGCTGTATCAAAACTGCCTTTACACAGACACACCTCCTAGCCTGTGTACACAGTCATAAAATATAAAAAGCAACTGCCAGGTTCGAACCCAGGATACCATGCACCATAGTCAAAGTACTGAACCACTAAGCCATAACAGCTGCACTTAGAAATGCAGTAATAGCATATATATATAGGAATGAATTGAAAGAGGAGCATGACAAAGCAGGTTTTGTGAAGCTGATACAATTCCAAAATGGCCAATCACAGATAAGTGCAGGAAAAATGGCATATATAAGCCCCATAGGCGGGAATACACAGCATAACCGATTGTGGAACGGACTTGCAGCCAGGATGTCAGGTGTAGGAGAGGGTAGTTGCTTCTGAGCACAGAGGTGGGGCATTGAGGAGTCCAAATATATGGTTTGGCTCCTCATCCATAATCATGAGGCCCAACTCATGCAGGGCCAGGTCCTGTGGGGAGCATATAGGGCTGAGGTGTGGGACCGGTTGGCACATGATCTCACCAGTGCCACAGGAATACCAAGGACTGGTGAGCAGGTCCGTCACCACCATGCGGACCTGAAGAGACAGAAGCAGGACCAACTGAACCGTTGGATCCAGGAGGCCCGGCAAATGCCCAACGCCCCACTACTGAGTAAGTTACATGTAATTATGTATGTAAGAAATTAACCTAGCTGATATTATGGAGATGTGTATTCCAATATTACTTCATTTATATTACAGCTGCAGGTGTCCGTTCTGCGAACCGTCGAGCCTATGGTGATAGGCTGGTGCGGTTGCACCACCAGGCAGGTCAGTAATTCTCTCCCTGTAACTGTAAATAAATATATAAGTATGACAGTTAGCAAAAGAGTGCAGTGTAGTCACTAATTAATAAAATGTGCAAGTAACAGTGTAAGAGAGTTTGCAAGTATTGCTTGATTACAAAAGTGTGATGCAGCCTGTAATCCAAACATAAAAATGAAACAAGTCTGAAATAAAGATGTCCCACCTGTAATATAATAGTACATAACCTGCAGCAGGCTGAAAAGTATAGCTGCAGAAGCTGAGTAAAACACATGTGTGAAATATATCCCTGTTAAAATTTTGAAACATGACATAAGTGAGACTGTTGGAAAGGATTGTTATAACTAAAGGTAAAACATGTCAATAAAGCCTAGAATTAAGTACCATCGTGAATTGTAAAAATAAAACAAGTGAGAGAGTGTGAGAAAGAGGTATGAATCCACCAATAAAGTAGTAATAACACCTGAATAAAGTATACTGCAGTCAGTACAGAATGAAATGAATGTGACAGGCAGAACCAAACAGCAACATGTGCTGAAAACAGTACTGAAGCTGGAATGTGTGTCCCAAACTCTGGATATGTTGCTCTCAGTCTGCAATATGCAGATAGTATGGTTGTCTGAAATACCAAACATCCACAGTTGTCTATAGCCATATAAAGCAAATGTAGCAGGATGATGTAGCTGAACAGAGCCAGATATGAATGTGTATGAATAAATATGAAATGTATATTGATGTAGCAGTAACATTCCTATCACCAACCTGAAGTAGTTATCACATAGGAAACTGTAGGCAGACCTGTAGTGTGTATATATCTGCAGCTAGTAGAAATGTACAGCATATGTATAGGTATTTGAAGTTGTTAATTAAATATTTCTTCACCCTACCCTATAACCACAAATAATCCATTCCACATGAAATGGGTATGTGCAATCACAATTAACACCCCTGGACATTTGTCCTGTTGGTTCATACATATTTGCATGTACGTTGATGCATCTGCCCTGTTCATACATCCAAACCTGATGGCCTGTTGCCATCAATCAACCCTGCATGTTGTTGGAATGTGTATTGCTGTTCAAATTATGCATGTGTTATGCTTGCTGTTCAACGGCTTGAATTTATGGGTGTTTGGTTAATGGGAATACTAATGCATGCTGTTACAACTAATTGTGAATGGTATTGTACGTTACTAACCCAAACTGTCATAACATAATGCAAAACATAGGATGACAGGGAAGGCGGGTTCCAGCGGACCCACCTCTCCCACCTCAGCTGGCAAGTGCACCTGGCAGTAGTGCCCAGGCCGGACCCTCCTCCGGTGGCCCTGTGCCACCTGCGGGGGGAAGCGCTGCAGGAGATGGGGGTCGTCCCCCCTCTGCAAGTGTGGCCGGAGGAGAACATCCACTCACCCTCCGTAGTGTCCGGACTGTAGTGCATAGGGAGATCCGGCACGTTGTGCTTGGGCCCCTACGCCAGCTTGAGGCATGGCTGGCACAACTCATGGGCATGCCTGCTGCCCGGCCTACACAGCCCCCAGCACAGCCCCATCCTGGGCAGTGAAGGCACAGTGGCAACAGCCCATGGGTGGGGATCTCAGTTCCACTCTTGCCATCTGTGGGCTCATGGGCTCGAGATATCCAAACATCTGTCCCTGTCAATTGTGTAACCCCCCCCACATGTGTCATACACCGCCCCTGTATGCATCTTGTTTGTCTTGTCTGTTAACCTCCCCAACCTACCTCCCCATCTATACCGACTTCCTGTACCTGACATACCACTCTCACCTGAAAAAAAAAAAAGGGGCACTCTGTACCCACAAAAAAATTACGCTCCATACATAGCTGCCCATTTTGAACACATGTCTGCTGGACATGTAAACTGTTAATTACAATTGGCTGTACAACAAGTATTATTGTTGTCCTTACACCTCTCTCAGGGGTGGAAGGTTTCAAATTTCACACCAAATTACAAACATATGCACAGCTGTTGCTGATGAAGAAATGGGCAGCTATGGGCCTTTCCTACATCCCTCCTGCAAAACCTGAGCTTGTTTTCCTACTGTCCTACCCTCTTTGTGACCCCTTTTCCACCACTTTCCTATCTCCCCATTTTTCTTTCAAAGAAAATAGCTCGGGTGTGCGCGAGAGTAAGCACTTTTAAGCAGTAGTAAGCGGGTGTGCGCGAAGCTAAGTGGCAGTGCGCATGCGTGACCTCCACGCAAACCAGCGCTAACCCACGTACAACTGCTTAAAAGTGCCTTAGTCACTCTGAATGACAAGGCCTGTAGTTTTCTCAGCAGCAAAATAAAATACCTCCCTCAGTCTCAAACCCAGGACCTTGGAAACACTAGTCTGCATGACTTACCACTAAGCCATGAGTGTGATGCAAGATCATTGTGCTGAAAGAAATATATCATAAAATAGTAGGAATTAATGTAAAGGGACTATACAAGTCTAGTACACAAAGCATGTCATGTATATTTACTCTCAAATCTAGTGGATTTGTAAAATAGTACTGTGTGCTGAGAAACAGTCATGCTAGTTGGTAGCTACTAGGTAATAATGTCACAGTAGCATCTGGCAAACCACACACATACTCAGAGCAGGATAAACACTGCCATAGTTGAATAGTTAAGAGTTCAGACATAGAAACTGTGACTGAGTTACAGGGATGTCCCTGATGTGAAAACCAATGTCAACTGTGTCCCACTGACACCCTGCCAAATGTACTAACAGTAGGCAGAAAGGTGTAACTACACATGCAATGGTAACTATAACTGACTGAAGGTATGCACCACCTGCACGGCACAAATGGTGTACTAATACATATGCTTGAAATAACCCACAGTCACAACTGCAGAGTATCAGAATATGTCACTGGAGTAACCCACTGCTATGTACCATTCCATGAGGCTGATAAAAGATGCACCGGAGAGTATCTGAGGCCTGCTCAGCAGCATGATCAAATACCCCTGTACAAACACATAGGGAATTGCTGGCCAAACAGATTTAGCAAGCATTACAAGCTGGGAATGTAAATGGAAAATAGGAAAGCCATAGCAATACATAACAGGAAAGACACCTAGCAGGCATACAAGGAGTGAATGTAAAGGCCAAATATTGAAGCCATAGCAACAGATTGCAAGAGCCACTGCTATATACCAGTTACACCACAATCCCCACAGGAAAGCACACACACCCATATACACAGTATTACTAGTCGTAGGTGTCAGTTTACATACACACGGAGAACAGGACACTGGAGGAAGGAATACTCAGCTTACAGAACAACATGCATTGCAGTGTCTACAACACAGCCTGAAATATGAGAGACATACCAACTCTTACACTCACAGAACAGTGTCCACAGCAAACCAGCATGGTCCCCACCCTGATAATCTGAAAGGGCTACGCCTACCTACCAGACCTTTTTATAGCACAGGCCTGTAATCACAGTGAGAACTGCAATCACTACACAACAGGCTGCATGCAATTAGTAAATGCTGGCTAACAACTGGTGCAGAGGCCATCACATGGACATGTGCAGATACCTACAAAAGCATCTTGTACTCCCAGTCCACACATGCAATACTGTCATTGCACCCGCTGGAGGGGGAGAGAGAGAGAGAGAACAAAAAAAAAAAAGAAAGAAAGAAAGAGAAAGAAATAACAAACCTGAAACAACAAAGCAAAGAGGCAGACAGCAGGCCATGCAACTGCAAGCCTACACAAACAGCTGCAACAAACACAGGTAATGTAAAGCACTACTATAATACTCTACATACTGTGAACCCTCCAGATGTGTTATTGGTCTGTATCTATGTATCTGAGGATGTGCATAGGGATGGGGACATACTGAAACTGTCACTGAAGGCTCCACATACATATGTATGTGATGGTAGCTATGTGCACATAGCAATGTAGGTTGTAATGCAATGTACAAGTAGGTGGTACGGTAATGGGTGTTCAGCAGTACGTTACTGTGTGTATACATATGTGGAACTTAAAAGGAGTATATACATATATATATAACATGTGTATACGTATGTATATCGAGATATGTATGTATATATATATATATATATATATATATATATATATATATATAATATGCATATGTGTATACATAGATAGAGAGGGATGTATAAATACATAGACAGATATAGTTTCACAGTGGCATAGTTTAGTACCAGGCTATCTGCAGACAGTGTATAGAATAGATGTAGAAACCTGCGTCTCTGTATAGTAGTGACACAGTGAAGACCCCCCCTACATAATAGCATTAGTGTACTGTGTTTCTGTCTAGTAGTGACACAGAGAAGACCCCTGCTGTAAACCTATGATCTCCCATCCACTTGTCAAGAATGCACGTGAAGAGTGTCAGTGAGGGTCTCTGCCTAACATGAACTGGGATCCTGTTCCACAGTATGGGAAGCCTCTTAGTGATGGATCTGGCCCTACAGTATGTCCTATTCATATGTGTGCTGAGGTTTAAATCCATAGCTATCGTGCTTCTGATGGATGTGGATTGTATGAGGTGGAACATGTCTATCACTACCAGATTGGACATGGCCTACTACATCAGGCACAGATCACCCCTACGTAGGCAGTATGCTATGGAATAGAGCATGAGTTACGTTAGTCCGGCAGCATATGACAGTTGTTGCAGACCCTTGATCCTCCTGGTGATGTACTCATGGGGGTCCCCCTAGCTGTTGCAAGTGCCAGGTGAGGTACATACCGAATGGGGCATAGTATACAGTCATGGGCCTGATAAGGGAGGAGTATAGGAGTACAATGACCCCTTTTGATGTGGATGTGAATCCCTTCATGATAAGGTGGGCAAGGTAGGAAGTCCATCCAACCACTTCGGCAATGTGGGTGTCAAATGAGAGGTCAGCATTGCACAGTGTCACCAGGTCTCCGATTACTTTGTCTGTACTCAGTGGGTTATTGTCTATGTGATAATATGTAGGTACCTTGTCCGTCCAAAAGGGTATGAGTATACATTACGTGGCATGCAGTGTCAGGCCATGACTCCACCACCAGTTGTTGGGGTCCGTGAGGACTGTCAGTAGGATGTATGTGTCAGCAGGTGTATCGCCTATGGCGCCTAGTATGCAGTCATCTTTGAACATTGTCAGCCACTACCCTCCCATGTCTGCTTCCACATCTGAGAATGATATGCCGAACATGAGCAGTCCCAGGACAGAGCCCTGTGGGACACCACATGTGACTGGCTCTGAGTCTGACATGGCACCATTGAGGTTGACTATAGGGTTTCTATCCATTAGCTGGTTTGCAACCCATCATGTGACATATGGATTTACATGTCAGCTGTTGATCATGTCTATGATGGCAGACTGCGGTATTGTGTCGAATGCTGTAGGCAAGTCCAGGTAGGCTGTATGGACCGCTATGCCCTCAGCAATGGCTATAGTGACTGATTTGAAAAGGTCAACCAGGTTCATAAGGCAGGATCTACCCTCTACAAAGCCAAACCGGGTGGGATCAAATGTCTAAGTCCCCAATGTCTCTGTGTATGGGTACCATAATGATCCTTTCCATAGTGTTGCAGACCAGGCTGGTTAAGCTTATGGGGCGGTAGTTACCAGGGTCTGTAGAGGTGCCTCCTGTGTGGAGTGGGACTACTGTTGCTGTATGCCAGTGTCCAGGTACATATGCTGTAGTAAGGCTACGGCTGAATAGCATGTAATGTGCATGTGTAGCCCCCCTTGCAGTTCACGTAGCATGCAACCTGCAATACCGTTGGGTCCCATTGATGCTGTGTTTACAGCTCCGCTGAGGGTGGTTCCCAGCTGGACATCTGAGATGACAGGGAGGTTACAGTCAGCTGGGATAAGTAATTCCACATGTGTGGGTGAGGGAGTGGAGAAACCTGCACTGAACCTGTCTGCCAGACTGTTGGCATTATCTGTGTGTTCAGTGTAGCGTATGTCACTGTGAACTAACTGTGAACACAACTGAGGGTTCCCACCCAGGTGTGTAACATAGCAGAGGAAGGCCTTGTGGTTATCTGTAGTGACCATAGCGATGTCCCTCTCATTGTGGCCTTGCATGTTTGTACGACAAAATGTGTCTTTCTACTACTGCTGATGAGAGATGCCGTAGCTCTATGGAAGTATGCTCTGCCGTGCAGTAGCTACCATCTGTTGTTATACAATTTGTTCAATGCTGGGGTCCACCAGACAGGACGCCTGCCCTTGGTGGAGAGGGTCATGGTTCCATTTGTGATTTGCATGATCCATGCATTCTTGGAGATGTCTGTAGAAGCATATGTGAGGGTGTCTGCATTGTGGGAAGTGGATTACACTGGCCCAGTGGGCATTAAGGATATCAACTCAGTTATAAGACGTGTAAAGTCGGCATGTGAGAGGTTTCCCACTGTAGTCTGTTGTGTTGTGGGGGAGGTGGGATATGTATATCCAGGGGGATTAGTCTGTGGTCAGATGTGACTAGTGAGGGGTATACTTCCAGTGTGTAGCACATTGTCCCCATGTTTGTGATGATCAGGTCTAGTATATTATCTCCTGTTGTGGGAGAGGTGACTAGCTGTTCCATTGCATTTGACATAGTGAATTCCGGGAACCCTTGGACTAGGGTGTTTGGGGTAGAATAATGCACCCAGTGTATGTTAGGGTAGACGCACTATCCCAATATGATGGTGTGTGGTGGGACATTCATATCCTCCAATGTGTACAGGAAGGCCGACTGTGGTCCCTGAGATTGGGAGGGTGGTCTGTAACATGCTACCAGTTGTATAGCAGGTTTGCCTACGGTTATCTGCACCTGGATGGTCTGTGATGCTACATGTGTTACCACTAACCTGGAGGTGTGTGTCCTCCATGAATATGGACACACCCCCTCCCTTTTTGTTTTGTCCCGAGTCCTGGGGCCAAATTGCATGATACGGGGTATAGCCTTCTACCACTGGTGTGCTCTCAGGAGACTTGAACCAGGTTCTCACTTACTGCACAGACATCGAGATTGGTAGAATATGTACGTACAGATATATGTAATACACAAATACATATATAGATATCTGTAGAGACTTACACATGTACAGATAGATCTGACTGACAACAGATATGTCTGTATATGACTATCTCTCACTCTCTGTCCCACCCTCTCACACTCACACTCACCATGTGTCTCTCTCTCTCACTCTCTCCCCCTCTCTCCCCACATCTATATGTATATATCTACATCTATATATACATATTATATATACATATATACAAACAGAGATATATCCATATACAGATATAAATATATAAATACATATATATACATATATATATATATATATATACATATATAGACTGTGTGAGGCACATGTGTGCAGATGTCTTGCTACAGGTGCCTGGTGTCACAGGCATGGATTGAACACCAGTGTGGATACTGGAGTACCATACCCCATTCTAAAACACTGACACCAGTAACCACCACATATGTACATGCCTGCCCACCACTGCATGTGTCAGGGGGGAACAGGGTCAACAAGTGTACAATAGGCTCCACAACGATATACACAGTGGCACATTAGTCCTGTAATACCTGTACATGGAATGTGTCAGCGGACATGGTGTATCAGCTATGGACATGTAGGTCACAGTACCCCTCCACACCCCACAATGTCCTACACGGTATGTACCTCCCATGACAGCTACAGATATGGTGAAGGTCACAGACATATGCAAGTAACTGTGTCAATGCACTCAAACACCACAGAGTGCACACAGACTACCTACATAGAGGTTACCACTGCTGGATATACATAGTTCGGTCACACTCATGACAGTTGTCTCCCAACCATGGTAACACCTCCAACATCCACAACACAAATTACCTATGTCTGTCGTCCTTGTCACTGCAGTATAGAGCACATGGTGGAGGTATGGGACCCTACCCACAGATATGACATACCCTGTAGTAGACCACACAGAATTAAGAAGCAAGGCTCCCCATGAGTAGATGTCAGACATACCCCTGCTGACTGTTATGCTAATAGCTAATATGCCATATGAGTCACCCTGTTTAACTGTTTGTAAGGAGCAGGTACAATCATAACACATGTGTCACAAGGGGCAGGGTAGCATAACAGTATGCTGCTGTAGGCCCAGGGCCAACAGCACACTACCTACCTAGGACACAATGCACACCCATTAACACATTGCAAACGGAATATGTGAGGTGGAATGAGTGTGCTAGTGACTGGGTGCATGTTGTGTACTGGTGTGATTGCTCACCATGACTGTCTGTCTGTCATGGTAGTGTGTGTCCTTGGTGTGAGGCCAGAGACAGGTGTGTGGGGTATTGCGATCAACACATACTACATTACCATATGTTGTGCTGTGTTACCCTGTATGTCACTGTGGTGTAGGTAGGGTTATGGCAAGTAAGAGTAGTGTGCATTACCAGTGAAATATGTAATGTGCATTGTGTGCAGTGCATGGGCTGATAATGTTCCCCATACAGTACATTGATTCAAACCCCCAGTGTGAGGTTGTGTATTGTACCTAAAACAGTGCGTTGACTGCTGCAGTATACTAGTCTGTTGTATGGAGTGTGCCAGGTACTGTTGCACAGTTGTCGGATGAGCACTGATATCTGGTCATGTACATGTGTATCCCCCAATAGACAGATAGATGCTATATATGGTGCCTAAGTTATATCACTGCAGTCAAGTATAATGTGTATTATGTGTGCTATAGTCTGCTGACAGATATTGCTGACATATTTCCCTTCTCCTTTTCAGGGCCATGGTTCACCAACGGAACCCAGTCTACTCCGCTGCAGAGGAAGAGGAGATACACCAGAGCCTGGTGCGGGATTTCGCTGTACTCTTTTCCCACACCAGCCAGAACCAGCAGGAGAGGGCTGCACTGTGGCAAGACCTGGTCCGTCGGGTAAATGACATAGGCACACATAACTGGACATATGAGCAGGTACGCCATCACTGCAGTGATTTAATTAGAAATGTCCGTCAGCGTGCGTCGGATATCCACAGGCAGCAGCTTGCCACTGGTGGTGGGGTGGCTAGACATCCCCCCTCACCAGACTGGAGGGACTACTCCTGAGTATTGTGGCTCCAGCACAGCAGCAACAACAACAGGCATACATGTGCAATGATGGAGTCTGGAACCACACAGCAGCAGGACACAGAGCGTGCAGGTAACATGCCATGTGTATAGTGACCATTCTGTAAACTGTAAGGCTGTGCATGTGTGGGGTGTGTCCTCGATTTGTAGCTGTTATCTTGGTAATTATTGTGCATTAGTGATAACCTCATTATCTGCAGTACACCTGTGGAAGCTAACTGTTGCACTACTGAACTGTATCATGCCCACAGTATCAATGGCACAGTTGTGCCCACTGACGATAAATGTCTCTTTTCCGCAGGTCCCTCTGGTGTAACAGCAAGGCAGCCTATCCATGCTGGTGAGTGTGTAATACCATTACCTTCACTACTCTGTATACTAATAGTAATAATAGGCTGAAGCAGTAGTGCTATGTGTTTGATTGCAGGTGTGTTTGTGTCTGTGGGTTGATATCTCATATACTGAGGTGTGTGCATGTGTGCATGTGTGCATGTGCCCATGTGTGCATGTGCGCATGTGTGCATGTGCATATGTGCGCATGTGTGCATGTGTGCATGTGTGCATGTGCCCATGTGCGCATGTGTGCATGTGTGCATGTGCCCATGTGTGCATGTATGCATGTGCCCATGTGTGCATGTGTGCATGTGCCCATGTGTGCATGTGTGCATGTGCGCATGTGTGCATCAGTGGTGGCATTGTGTACACATTGTAAACTGTGTTTCCTGTCTTACTCCCACAGGTTCTAGTGCTGCTCTGGTGTCATGCAGCAGGGAACCTGAATCAGCTGCTGTGGATAGTGATGATGATACCTGTGTAATGGCACAGGTAGGTGTGCCAGGGTCCATCATTGGTCAGCCAATTGACACTACACAGCTGTTGACCCCATCAATGCGCACAGTCATCCTGCCAATACATCCTTTGTCACCAATGTCCCTAGGTAATGGACAGGATACAGTGGGCATTGACCAGGGTAATGTGGTACCGGTGGCACATGCATCCCCACACTGCAGCCATGGCCAGGGCCCTGACACGGTACCACACCGGCAGACGTCCATGGGTTCTCATGGGAGCATCTGTGGGCGTACCGCCCCTGTCAGATGTACCCACAGAGGTCTTTCAACCCCAGCTATGTTTCAGGCTGTAATGCAGGCACAGTCACGTATGGAACGGTACACCAGACAGGGTCTGAGGGAGCTGAGAGCATGTTGCATGGCCATGAGTGACAGTATGCGTGATGTTGCGGCTGCCATCCGCAACTTCACCGAGGTCATTGACAGACGTTGAGGGGACACATTAGATCTGTTCCACAACTATATGTCCATGAGCCAGGGCAATGGTGGATGGTTGAGGCGTCGACGTGGCCATATGCCAGCAACAGCAGCAGCTGGCAGCCATCGCGGACGACAACAGGGCCGCGGCCGCTCACATAGTGCAATGCTGGGTCTGTGCTGTCATCGGACCACCCCAGGAGACCACGTGCATGTGGCACTGGACAGTCCCAACAGGGACCTGTCTCCAGTCAACGAACACCTGCTTCTCATGACAGTACCCAGTCTGGCTTGGTACCTGATACGGTCCGTAGCACCCCTGCCAGGCACAGGTACCATGTCTGTGGCCACAGACAGTGATCTGTATGTCCTGGCAGGTACAGTCTGTGGCTGTCCACAAACACCTGTATATGGCAGCCATGAGGTGGGACTGTGTGCATTCATACACACATACAAAGTGATAACACCTAGGGCTACCGCATACACGCACACACTGCATCAACATTGCCCCATCTTGTACTGCTGTCCCTCACCAACACACACACACACACACACAGACATGTCAATTGGTTGTATCAGTGGCAGACTCAGGTATACCAGGTACACACCCTGTGCATATGATGAAACTGTGCCACCTCCTGCAATCTGTAACATTGGTGCAGGAACAGGTTAACATGGTGCTGATGCACAGGGTGACTACATAGACATATTGTAATAGTATGATGTTGACAACAGTACAGTGTAATTATAGCATTGTGGGTATATACCAGCATGCCTGATGCAGTTACAGTATGAATGTCATTGTATTGTTTTGTACACCCATACTAATTACCACAGTGTTCTGGCTGCACATCTTTGCATACTGGTGGTGAGGCTGTGAAGGGATGGCCACCTACGTAGGCACAGGGGATACAAAAGTGTACATATTGATACTCAATGATGGCCATGTCAACTGTGAGTTGCATGCTGTCCACACTTGAGTCTGCAATACAGATGTTTCAGGATGTTGATATCTGTGCAGTACTACACAACAGGTTCAGGGCTCACAAGAGCACACTAGCACTACAAGGTCACACCTCATACCATGCATAACAGCACCAAAACACAGAACTAACTATGACAGGAGGGAGAGTGTCCATACGTGTCAAGGATACTGTGGTGCCAGGACAGGTAGCATACATCATACTACGTCTGGAACTGCTGAGTGAGGGCTCAGTGTCTGTTATTTGACATGTGTATTATTACAGGTATGAGCACTTGGGTATCAGGCCAGTTATTCAACATTACGAAGGTACGTGGTCTATACACTTGTGGGGGTTGCGGCTGGACCCAGCCTGTCTGACCTGGGAATGTCTGGGTACTGGCTTAGAGTGCTGCATATATGCACTGTTACATACTGGAAGTCGTACACCTTGTTTGTTGTAGCATAGTCTACATACAGGCCTGCTGACTGTAGCTTTGTTTGTATGCATGTTTGCCTGTTATGTTCCTGAAACACTGATTCCACCTGCAGTGCAGATGTACAGTGCCTCTGTGGATCCCTAGTGACATCTGTGTTGCTTACTGTACTGATGTCCATGTGTCACTTGACAGAATGTCACTGTTTGTCCTGTTTGCATGTAGCTTGCCTGTAACACATTGCATATGACTTACCTCACATTTGCTTAAGACAGCATTCATATATGCCAACACTGACAATTCAGGAGCATTACACCCTCACATAGTCACCTTGAGTACCTTGTTCCCGATTGGCCCTATGTGTCGTTACTTAGTATGGGAGTCACAATGCTATGGTAGCATGTGCAAAGGTCATCTGTCGATCTACTCTCAGGTCCAGTTGGTGAATCTGTGAGTCATGTGGCAATGTTACAGTTGCCTCATGTACACAGACAACCCTCTCCCCTTCCCATACATGTACAACACATGTGAGAGATGCAACCACATAGCCAAACTGGGGGCTAAGCTCTGTTTACACAGCACTGGCATTCCCTGTCAGGTGGTGTGGGATACTACAGTGAATACAGTACCAGTCTCCCATAGACCTGCCACGACCACAATCCAAACACAGACACACACAGGTACATTATTGGGCTCTCAGAATAGCATCCTGCCTGAGTAGCTGACACCTGCAAAGCAGACACACAAGCAAACATTACGCCAGAGCAGAGCACATGCAACACATAGCTCACAAAGCCTGTGTGCCAAACAGTGTCAGGCCATACGGCTAGACAACACACCTGCTACGGTTGTATGAGGTACCTCTATTGACACGTACACGGTGGTCCTGCTCCCAGGCTGAACAAGGTGACGGTCACGCTGAGCTGCCCGTCGGGCACTATGATCCACCACATAACACAAGCAAAGCAGTCACTCCAAGGCATGTAGCAATATGACTCAGTCATTGTCTGTGCCAGTGTGTATGACCTCTGATGCACCTCCCTGGACTACATGTTAGGGGACATGGAGGGGCTCTCTGAGGTTGTGGCACAGGCTGGTATGACCCTGGCTTTGGGTAGCATCTCACCCTCACCATGAATGCTGCCACAATATGTAGACAGGATCATCGGTTTCTGCACTTAACGTATCTTTCAGTAACATCCAAAGGGGATCCAATGCCTGTCAGTGTGGGATTACATGCTGGACATGCCACATTGCTTTGCTTGGGACAGCTTGCACCTGTCACCCATGGGCCATTGTATATTGGCAGAGGCTGTTGCTACACACATACTGCCTTTGTATGCAAGGCTGACATTACATAGCCACCTACACAGGTATCACATGGGATGGGACACTAATAGCAATGCTACTCAACAGCAGCAGTGTAAACCTCAAGATGCATGCAGTGGAAACTGTCCTTAGCATGGGGTACAGCAATATCCGTGCAGTAACAGACTCCTGGTACAAGGCTCCCAGGTGCACACCATCAGTGCCAGGTCATTCCTGATACCATGCTTGTCATCCCCTACACATGCACCAAAACAGAACAGGGGGGATGTATCCAAAGGCACCTCAGATACACACACACACTCAGGTTGGTGGCACTGCACAAAGCATCAGAGCCTCTCCATGTGCAACACACAGTGGGTTAGACTGCCTTCAGGTTCATAACCTGGCACACACCACACTCCCATACCCAGGAAACCCACTTGACCTTCCTGACAACACTGGGAATATGACGGTCTCTACACACACCATTATATGGTTGTACTGCAACTACCCAAACATACAGTGTGAGCATTATTCTAGCTGCAAGACCCTATCTGAAGGTGTCTTATCATTCATTCCCTGCATTGCTATGGAACAACTTGTTACCACTCCCACAAGTGGTGACAACATGCTGCACCTGTTCATCACCAACATGTGGACTACATGCTCCAGACCAATCATGTACCCCTCGCTGGTGGGATGACACCATCTACAACCCACACTGTATAGTCACATACCACATTAAGCCCCTGCACATAACACCCCAGTCATACAGTTGTCTGATGCATATTCCATGTATTCACGAGGCAGGCTTCGGACATGGGAACTCTTGCAGTTCACAGGTACATATGTGTAGGTGGCGCACACATACATCATGTGTGCATTGACATTACTGATATAATGTATGTCGTGCAATATTGGGAACAACACCCCACACACATGGACAAACTGTGTTACAAAATTACACATGGCATGTGTAGGATACAAACCCCTACCTAACTATGTTAGATCACTTGTGAGAGTCGCATTAGCAGAGCACTCTATTTGCATTACTGGGGGGATTGTTTTCTCCTGCTGTACTTATAGGGTGCTGACATCATCAGTGTTTAGACTGTGGAATATGCAGCATGCTTTGTGTAGTAATAGTTGCCAAAAGGGACATTTTTCTTATACATGGAATTGCATACACTCCTCCCCCATACACAGTCTCACACACACTGGGCACTTGCAGGATTCAAACCCCTATCTAATTATGTTATGACACTAGTGAGAGACACATTAGCAGAGCACGCTATTTGCATTACTGGGGGGATTGCTTTCTCCTGCTGTACTTATAGGGTGCTGACATCATCAGTGTTTAGACAGTGGAATATGCAGCATGTTTTGTGTAGTAATAGTTGCCAAAAGGGACATTTCTGGCACACATGGAATTGCATACACTACTCCCCCATGCATAGTCACACACACACTGGGCACTTGCAGGATTCAAACCCCTACCTAACTATGTTATGACACTAGTGAGAGATGCATTAGCAGAGCGTACTATTTACATTACTGGGGGGGGGAATTGTTTTCTCCTGCTCTACTTATAGGGTGCTGACATCATCAGTGTTTAGACTGTGGAATATGCAGCATGTTTTGTGTAGTAATAGTTGCCAAAAGGGACATTTCTCTTACACATGGAATTGCACACACTACTCCCCCATACACAGTCACACACACACTGGGCACTTGCAAGATTAAAACTCCTCCATAACTATGTTATGACATTAGTGAGAGACGCATTAGCAGAGTGTGCTATTTGCATTACTGGGGGGATTGCTTTCTCCTGCTGTACTTATAGGGTGCTGACATCATCAGTGTTTAGACAGTGGAATATGCAACATGTTTTGTGTAGTAATAGTTGCCAAAAGGGACATTTCTTTTACACATGGAATTGCACACACTACTCCCCCATACACAGTCACTTGCAGGATTCAAACTCCTACCTAACTATGTTATGACACTAGTAAGAGATGCATTAGCGGAGCACACTATTTGCATTACTGGGGGGGGGATTATTTTCTCCTGCTGTACTTATAGGGTGCTGACATCATCAGTGTTTAGACAGTGAAATATGCAACATGTTTTGTTTAGTAATAGTTGCCAAAAGGGACATTTCTCATACACATGGAATTGCACACACTACTCCCCCATACACAGTCACACACACACTGGGCACTTGCAGAATTCAAACTCCTAGCTAACTATGCTATGACACTTGTTAGAAACACAGTAGCGGAGCACGCTATTCACATTACTGGGTATAATTTCTGCTCCTGATATATGTATAGTGTGCTGACATCATTATGGATGAAGAGGTATGTACATCTGTGAGGGGGAGAGCATATCTATGCATTAACTTTGCACAGGCACAGTGGCCTACTGTACTCTGAAGGCAGATGCCAAATACACTGTGGATAGCCTTCTGTATTCCCTATGGACAACAGTCAGGTATTGCACTCTACGGCCATATGTTTACCTGTCAGATGCACATATCTGTTGCTCATATACTGTTTGTGGGTCTTTATTGCCATAGCCTTCCCTATCTCTATAAACAATGTGTGTACTGTGGGAGATGTTTGCATATGAGTGGGATCCAGTACTTTACTTATGTCTCTGTTGTAACTTCACTGTGTGCACTGGGCAGATGTCTGTATTGTGGGAGGTTCCTGTGTTAACACATAGAAATGCCAGATATGTGTGTGCAACTGCTGAACTGTGACATGGCCTAAGTGTGTGAGCATGCCCAGTTCACAGTTTGTATGGCTTCTTGACTGCCACATCTCATTTATCTACGTGTGCAAGCATGCCCAGTGTGACCTTTCCTTATGTTTGGATCTGTGGACCACCACCTTTCTGTTTGTGTGTGGACGCCATCTATATATCACATGTACAGTTGAGTGTTGGACATCAGGTTGTGTTCTTACTGCCCAACTGCTGTGTGTCTGAACCTAACAGGCATTATGCTGTGCCTGCAGGGTTGCCATGGGATAGTTTGCATACAGTTGTCATCATCCTTTCCTGCTGACCAAACAGTTGTATTGGTGTATAGTGTACTGGTGCAAAACTTTCACTGTGGTGGACAGTATAATCGGTTTCAGTCCTATCACTGCTTGTAATGTTTATAGTGAGCACACCAGACTGGTTGAGGGCCAGTTGTGCAGATATGACCATGTTGCATTTTGTTCAGATATGGACAGCTTAGTACATGATTGTCCGACATTGTTAATGTATTCCACAACTTGTGTAGACAGTGACAAACAATGGCCATGTGCCCTAGTCCATTTGTAATGCTAGTCAGAGAGTGTTTGTCCTTCAACACACATTTACTGGTGTTTGCCATGACATATGTCACGGTTAGTGTGCTGTGCCTCTGTCTACCCATGACATACAGGTGGTATCCAGGGTACACCTGCCATCTCACATCCAGTCATCATGATTCCTCTGGATGACAGTCACTGAGGGACTTCCTGGATATCCTGTAGTGGGAGTTTAGTCGTGAGTGGAGTGAGCTTCTGGGTTATGGACCAACCAGTACAGCATGTCCTGTTTATGTCTGTGCTAGGGTTCAGGCCTGTCAGCTGCATAGGTCACCAGCATTCAGTGTTTACATGGTGCCAAATGTCCATTGATACCAGGTTGGTCATGGCTCTATACATCAGGCACAGTTCACCACCAGCCAGGCGGTATGGCACTGTGTGGAGCTGCAGTTTGTTTAATCAGGCGACACATGGCATCTGTTACAGCTCTGCGATCCTCCTGGTGGGGTATTTGTGGGGTCTTTCCAGTTGATGCAGGTGTCTGCTAAGGTACATCCCTGAAGGGCCATTGTACACAATTGTGAGGCTGCTGATGGATGACTGGAGAGGCACATTGACCTACCCTGACCGAGCTGTGCTTACCTTCATGATTAGGTGGGTATATGGTATGTTTCTGTAACCACTACAGACACATGGTTGTCACATGCAGGTTATCTATCACCTTGTGTCCCCAGGTCTCTTATTGCTCCTGATGTACTTACTGGGTTAACACCTATGTGGTAATTTCTGGCCATGTACTGTGTTTCCACAGGGGTTGACTATACCCTATTCTGCATTTAGCTTGTTGACATGGCTGTGGCACCAATTGTGTGTTTCTATGTGTGCCTTTTGTAGGTTGCTTGTGTCATCTGGAGGGTCCGATATGGTGGCCAGTTTGTCGTCCTCTGCAAACCTGTTCAGACAGAGTCCTTCCATGTTGGCCTGTACCTATGTGACATATATAGCATACAAGAGGGATCCCAGGACCATGCCTTGTGGAATGCCAGTTGTACCTGGTTTGCAGTCTGCCATGGCTACAGCATGTCTGCCAGGTCAGTTCTGTCCTTGAGCTGGTTTGCAACCCATCTACTTGCATAGGGGTTTATAGTTAGGCTGGTGAGCTTATCTGTACCGCCAACTAGGGTATTGTATGGAAGGGTTTAGCAAGGTCCAGATAGGCTGTGTGATCGACATTCCCCACATCACTGGGCTTGGTGCATGTTTCACATGAGTCAGACATGTGTACAGGTCAGGATCTGCCCTATGACAGCCACACTGGGTAGGGTCCAATGTCTGTAGGTACCCAATCTCGTTATTCATGGGATCCATGATCATCCTCTCCATTACTTTGCCAACCTAGATATTCAGGGTTGAGGGGTGATAGTTTGCAGTATCCATTCAGGCACCCCCTTTGTGGTGTGGGACCACTGTTGCTGTACACCGCTCTTTGGGTACATATCATGTGGTAGGACTGATAGTGCACAGTAATGCTATTTGCTGTTCCATTCTTCTTACAGTACTTGTTGGACACAACCCAGGACACCATCTGGTACCATTGATGCTGTGTGCTGTGCTTTGTGGATGCTGGCTGTTACCTCAGCATCTGCAATGTTGGGGGGCCAGCACTCTCCTGGGGTAGATATTTGGCAGTTAGGTGCTGGTGGGGAATTTGCAAAGAATCAGTTAGGTAGGATGTTGGCAATGTGTGTGGGTTTGGTGTATTGTTTGTGATATTAGAGTGCTGCAGAGCATATCTGTGGATTATCACCATGGTTCCTACCATCAGGTAGGACAGCTGTGTAATAATCCTTTGTGTCCTGCACAATTTGTATCATCATAGGTTCATAGGTTCATACTAGGCTATCTGCCCTGGCCTTGTTTGAGCACGGACAGACTGTGTGTGGGTCTCAACACCCCTTGCAATGTGCATATTATGCCCACGTAGGGTTTACTTTCCTAGATGTGACACAGGGATGGCCCACAGTGTACACCTGCTATCTCCCATGCACTTCAAGGTATTTCTCTTGTTGAGTTTGTGTGTGGAGCTCAGCCTATCATGGACTGGGATTCTGTTCCAGAGTGTCCTGAGCCTCTGAGTTATGGATCTGTCCCTCCAGCACATCCTATTAATCTATGTGTAGAGGTTCAGATATCTCACTGTGGTGTGTCTGCTGGATTTGGGGTTTCTGCAGTGGAGCATGTCCATTCATTCTGGATTGGGCATGGCCTTGTACATCAGGCATACATCACCTCTGACTGTGCAGTATGCTTCTGAATTGGGCTGGGGTTTCTTCAGCCAGACTGCAGATGTCCAATGTTTGGACCCTTTATCCTGTTGGTGGGGTACATTTGGGATCTTTCTGACTGCTGCATGTGTAAGGTAAGGTACATGGGAACTGGGGCATAGTTGTCACGTATGGGCCTGATAAGGGAAGGGTATGGGGGCACAGTGACCTCTGTAGCTCTACATGTGCATCCTTTCATATTAAGGTTGGCAATATAGCAGGTCTTCCTGGCCACCTTGGCAATGTGTGTGTCACATGACAGGTTACTGTCCACTTGTGTTCCTAGGTCCATGACTACTTCTTCCATACATAATGGATTGCCACCTATGTCATACTTTGTGTGTGCCTTGTTTGGTATTTGTTGGGACATTCATACTCTGAAGTGTCTTCAGGAAGGCTGGCTGGGGTACCTGGGTTTGTGTGTGGGGTCTGTAGCAGGCTTCTAACAGGTACACAGTTTGAGACAGTGTTACTCGCCCGTGGATAGTCCATGCTGCTTCTTGCTGTGGTACCAACCTGGGGGTGTGGTTATTCTTGATAATTACTGGTAGCCACACTCCTATTGTCATGTGTTCCATGTTTTGGAGCTGTAGAGCATGGTATGAGGCATAACCTGGTAGTATTAGGTGCTCTTCTGGGCCTTGCCCAGGTTTCTGTTACAGAACACATATTACCATTCTCCATGCTGTGGTGGGTTTGGTCTGCATGCACCTTGTAGGTTAGACTTCTGGCATTGGGTAGCATTACGTCCAGGTTATTATCCCTTGTGCTACCTATGTTGGTGGGTTTGTGTTTCCAGACCTACCTATTCCAGGCACAGTGGGGGTAACAGCAGCCTTTGCCAGTATCTACACAGCCAGGTGTGCTGGGTGCGTGCCATCCCTAGCAGGTGGGGCATCATGTCTTGCTCGGCATGTCAGCCCAGGCTGTCAGCCATGTGTTTCCCCTTGCTAACAGCAATACCTCAGCCAATTATTGCACTTGATCTTGTTGTCTTCATAGTGTGGCATCATGCTTGGTGAGGGTGAGATGTTAGGTTGGGTCTTCATGTTTGCATATACTAGATGGTGTTACATTGCTTAACACATGGCAATCATGCCTCAGGTGGTGCTGCAGGGCTGCCTCTGTTGGATGCACATACTACACTCCCTGTACATGTTTGAGAGCAGGTTATGTCATGTTAGGCATCCCTGTTACTATATGAGTGAGTCAGAGAGGGGTATCATTCCCAGGGTTCCTACTGAGCCAGTGTATGTGCTATACGTTGCCTCTTTGCCAAGGCCAGGGCATACTGGGCATGCCTCCTTCTGCCTAGTGGGGCAGGCTCAGGTTGTTCCTCCTCCGAGTCATGCTCTGCCTGTGATGGCCTTGGCAATGGTGGGGGGCTGTTTGGCCCGGCCCTATGCTGGTCCTGCTGCAGCTGTTTTCACAGGATCATATTATGTAGCATAGCACATACCATGACAATTTGGGTACATGTAGTTGGTGAGTACTGCAAGGCTCCACCAGATGTGTCCAGACACCGGAACCGTGACTTGAGCAGCCCAAACACACGCTCTATTACATTACGTGTTTGTGTGTGTGCCTCATTATGGCGTTCTTGTTCAGGTGTGTGTGCATTTCTGATGGGTGTCATCAGCCACGGCTCCAGTGCATAACCTGCATCCCCCACTAGGTGTCCATGTGGGATGTCCCCATTGGCAAATGTCTGGTACAGCTGCGTCAAATGCCAGATATGGGAATCATGGTAGCTCCCAGGGCAGCTAGCACACACATTCATTATTATGCCCTGGGCATCACACACGGCCTGGCAGTTGATGGAGGGGAAGCCCTTGTGGTTAATGTAGGCCCTACCCCGCTCACCGGCTGGTGCTTTTATGCGTATGTGAGTGCAGTCTATTGCACCCACTACCTCAGGGTATTCCGCTATTTGCTGGAAGAGATGCATATTGCTGGCCAATACTTCACGGGCATTGGGGAAATATACATGATCACCGACATGTGCTGACATGGCATCCAGGAACTGGTGCAGTACCCTGGAGGCTGATGCCTGTGATATCCCCATCATATCACCAGTTGGTCTCTGGAAGGTACCTGTTGCTAGTATTCTTAGGCCAACACATACCTTGGTTTCCACTGGGATGGGTTCCCCTCTGTTGGTTCTGTGTGTGAGGCGTGGCCTGCACAGCTCGACAATTTGCTGCAGGAGGTCTCTGTCCACTCTATAGCGCTCCACTATCTCCAGCTCATGTAACCCCTGGTAGGTGACCCTGGGCCTGTACACTCTTCTCCGTCTCCTCACTGTGGGTTGTCTGGCAGCATTTCCATTGTCACCACCCTCAGCAAGTCTCCTATGTCTCCTTATGACAGGTATGGCAGCCCCTAGCATGTTTGGTCTGAGTGCAGCTTTTTCAGTTTTCACTTCTACTAGCTTACTCCTGTCTTGCAGTATCTCTTGAGAGAAACATACTGCAATGCTGTTTGCAGTGTTTTAAATGCTGGGCTGGGCTTGTATTCTGCCTGTGTAATTGCCTGCTTCTAATTGTTTTCACCTGCTACCTCTACAGGTATTCCCTGCTAGTTTCCTGCTATTTCTTCTGCTTCATTTTCCTCTCTGTTTCCTCAGGGGGGAGCAGCGCGCATACCAGTGAAAACACACTCACAGTGGCTACCACACGCGCACACATGCTTACATGGACTAGAATCTGCTTATTCAGGTTAAAACGCGTGCACACCAGCGCAAACAGGTCTACAAACCTTTAAACAGGCTCCTACATGCTTACTCTGCCTTACACTCTCGCACTCTGTCTTACTCGTGCCTCCCAGACATCGCCAAGATGCACGGACAGCAAGAAACTTTGGTGTTGGCCACAGTGTACACCTTCCATTTCTTGACTTTCCCATGCTTATCTGTTGACACTCCTCTTTTTCTGCTGTGTGATTGATATGTTTCACATACCACTTTGCTCCAATGAGCTTGCTTTCTTCCTGACATTCCCCCCTGTGATGTCACCTATCTCCTACTCTGTTACTCCCCCTTATCTAACTCTTACACTACACGGACTGTGCTCATTTGCTATGTGACAGTGTGATTCACTATCCTACCATTCATTTACATAGGATTGCCTACTAATGCTTAGTTACATGTCTTACACTCAGCTTCCTGCCTTAGCAACCACTAGACGGTGGCCATGTTGTTTTTGGTCTGCTAGTCCCTGCATTGCAAATCCATGCATTACATAAAACCCACATTTGTGGGTTTCTAACCTTCATTTTTTAGTTTTATATAGCGTAGCCCATTTGCATGGGCTGCACTGCGTTTAAACATCGCCGATCTCCGAAAAAAAAAAAACCTTTGTTTTCATGTTTGCATCAGTTTACCATGCCAATGGCCACATATTTGGCCATTGGCATGCTGTCTGTAACATTTGCACAGTTTATTTGGAGCTGTCATGGCTCCGTTGTGTTATTTGCAGTAACGTACTCAGTTGTCAACTGAGTACATTTCTGCAACTGACACGACTCTTACACGGGCTGGTTTCAGCTTTGTGGATCACTAATCTACCTCATTTGCATGCCTTTCGGCTGCAAGTGGGGTGATTACATATCCACGCCCTGCCCGTGTGAGAGTCGTTTTAGCTTTCTCTTACACGGGATTTCGGGCTGTTCCTGGATCGCGATGGCTGCATGGAGTCTTACCTGGCTCTTAGACTCCGTGCAAGCCATTGTGAATCCTGCCCGAAGACTCTCAGATGAAATAAAGTGCTTGACAGCTTTACTGGTGTCTCCTGGTACCTCAGCTAAAAAGCCTTCAGGGGATAATTTGTTATACCAAAAGCACATCTTTATATACCAAATCACCATTTGTATATTAATTAATTCATTAATTACAATGATACCATGAATTGAACCCATTTCATTTAAAGTGACTTTGTCCTTTTTCTAAAAACTCTTAGATACCATACCATCTCTCAGTCTAAACATAAACATATTTTACACATTTCCTATATTAATTAACTTTTAGATCCAACTTTACATTAATTTTGTACATTATTGTTGTCCACCATGTGTAACCATGAAAAATTACTGTATTAAATATATCTAAATACTGATATCAAATACACGTTCCATTTAAAATGAACTTTTTTATAAATATAAATTAATACAGCAATACATCAATATTCTATCTCATACATTATTAATATTGACCTCCAGGAGACACCAGTAAATCTGTCAAGCACTTTATTTTATCTGAGAGTCTTGGTGTTTTATGTTTTTCCATAGGTAAACTTGTCTGCATGCTCTATATGCCTTTGTGCTGATTTACATGGCCAGCCACAAAACCTTGCATTGTATTTGTATAAGCGAGATGCACAGCATGCATATACAATTAGCACTGCTGCTCATCGCACTAACACATAAACTCCATGTAGGCTTCGTGCTAAGCCTACACAGAGTTTATTGAATCCCAGGAATGTTTTTTTTCTGGAACAATACACTATAGCCCCAAAGTTCCTGCTAAATTGTATAACAGCTCTAGGTTCTGTTGTGATGATGGCAAACTCTTATATTTTCATTTTAATATTGTCTTGTGGATTCAGAAAAAAGAAAGCTTTTCTGTATTATTGTGCACAAAAAAAGTCTTGTGAAATCAGAAAAAGAAAACAGCTTTTCTAAACTACAGTACTTAAAACTGTGATTCATCAGCATGGCCCAAGGACATACAAATTAAACATGTGTAATACCAGACTCAACATCTTTCCATAAGGCTTAAAAATAGCAAAGACTATAAACAGAGTCTCTTCCATCTCCTTGGCATAGAATTAAGAATTAACCAAAATAAAAGTGGTATGACCACAGGGACAAACCAAATTCAACAAATAAAAAAAATCATGCTGCTTCACAGGAGTCTTTTGTTTATAGAAAAAAGAAGCCTGACTTTATAATCCTGATGACCATAGACTGACTAGCACCCTAGAAGCTTAGGGTTTCTGTGTAATGTTCTGTATAAGAACCTGTGTTCTCCAGGTTTGAAATCTTTGACAGGTAATCACTTAAATAATATGTACTTTGCCTTAGAGTAGTTCCTAATTGTTACATGGTTTGCTGGGGTCAGAACACTGATTTTTATTTCAAAGGAGATAGCTTTATGGTCTAACCTTTTCAGAGAGGACACTACACTTTGGGGGGCAGTGCTTTCCCACATTTGTATTTACCAAATCCAGTATGTTTGCACTTCAAGTGGGCAAATGGACTAACTGCTCCAGGGCGTGTGTACATTTGAAATGTTCAGGAGTCTCTGGTATGCAAGTATGGGTTCATGTAGGATTCCCAGTTTATACAGGAAGTAAATGTGCTTCATGAACATGGTATTGGGTTGAATTGTTAAGTGCCTCCAGTAGCTGTAAGTATGTGTTTTGTAGGTCATATAGGGTTATCTATAGCTTACAAGGATATGATATGATATGGGATTCTACCTATGGCAATTTGGACATGGAGAAGTGGACATGGATAAGTTCAAACACATCATCCTGTTTTACCTTGAGGTATGTTTGCTTTTGATGTAGAATGAGACACCTCCTACTTTAGTTCCTGCCTGTGGCACAGTAACTGGTCTAAATGTGTCGAGGGCATTGCATCTCTGCAGTGTTGGAGGTGTTCTTCATGGCTTTAAACCATGTCTTGGTAACTGGACAGATGCCCACATTCTCCAAGGTAAGGAGAGCTTGGGAGGTGTGCAGTTTCTTGTTTTGACTCCTGGCAGAGAGCAGTAACACCTTTAGATTCCCTTGGGTTGATTTTGCTAAGTTGGAAGGTTTGTCAGTTTGGCATTACATAAAAAAGGCTCTGTGGGGTAGACAATGCTTTAGCCAATATTTGAAACCTTAGAGGTGCAGACAAACCTTGGCATAGCAACATGGTCTGTTTACCACATCCTCTCATGTTGATAGGTATTGTACCCCTTTGAATAACACCAAGCTAATTATTAAAGTCAATCATCTTTTATTCATATAGTTGCATCATTCATGGTGAAGGTAGAATGATGCTCAAAGCAGGGCTCATACCAGCGTGGGACATATAGTCCAAGAGTTCCATAATGCCTCATTTCAAATAGTCAAGGGAGGTACGTCTTAAGTCATTTATATTCACATGGACTATGACTGAGTCATACCGGCACTACTGGTTCAATGACTTGAGAACACAATTGATTTGGTGGATCCTGGCCCCTGCTAGGCAATTGCCTATGAGTATCTTCTTGTTCAACTTGGTGAGTAGGACATCTTTATATCTCACAGTGGAGTATCCTATGAATAGAGTAGTGGATTAACCTGGTTGACTTCTTCAGTGATGTTACTGATGAGGACAATCAGTACAAATCACATATCTTGACCTCACAAAGGCATTCAACACCATTCCACATTCAGAAATCATCGATAAACTCTCACAGTTAAATGTAAATCCTTACACAACTCTTTGGATAGAAAATTAGTTCACAAATAAAAAGACAGAAATTAGTGTGGATGGCTTTACCTCCTTTAAAATACTTGTCACTGGCAATGTATTCCAGCATTCAAGCCTTGGGAAACCCTGTTTGGCATTAACTTCTCAGAGGTCAAAGCAAATATTAAAGGTGTATGGCTGATTAAATCTGAGATGACTGGTGCCATGTAAAATATGGCTCTAGGTGATTCGGTCATGTTGACTGTCGCCAAAAAATGGGCATGGGTAGTTACCGGTGATAAGTGGGTTGAGGACCCGGCCTACTCTCTGACCCACACCAGAGACCCATGCTAACGGTGGGAGGGGTATATGTGCCCCTATTGGCCAGTGTGTGCCCGCCATAAAAGCCCAGCAGCCCTGGGTCAATAGGCTACTGGTTGGCCGGTGTCTAGTTTCCCAGCCTGGGTTACCTGGGATAGCTCTGTTGAGTGAAAAGCTGGACATAAAACCAACCAACCTGCCAAACATGAACTAAGAATTGCTACGCTTAATGTAGGTTCACTGACAGGACGCAGCTTAGAAGTGGATGACATGATGATACGGAGGAGGCTGGACATCCTATGTATCCAAGAGATGACATGGAAGGGCAGTGCAACAAAGCCACTTGGCTTGGGATCCAGACTCTACTACTCAGGTGGTGGACAGGCTAGAAATGATGTAGGAATTGTGGTGAGACAGAGGCTTCAGAAGTCAGTGAGGGATATCATCAGAATTAATGACAGACTCATGGCAATCAGACTCCAGTGTAATGATAGGACAGTATTCATAATCTCAGCCTATGCCCCATAGCAGGGTTGTGATAGTGAGGAAAAGAGTGCATTCAGACAGCAGTTGCAGGACCTAGTAGATAAAGCAGGACAACATGAATTGATGTTGATAATGGGTGACTTAAATGCACATATCGGGACAGACAGAACAGGATATGAGGACTGCCTGGGTCCACATGGGTGGAGCAATAGGAATAAAGAAGGAGAAGCCATTCTAGACTTCTGTCTGGCAAATGGCTTGATAGTAGCCAACACATGGTTCAGAAAGAGAGACAGTCACAAGATCACATACAAGAGTAGCCAACATGGAACTCAGGTAGACTTCCTCCTAGTAAGGAAAAGGCACTGGGGTAGAATCCATGATTGCAAAGTCATCCCCAGTGAAACAGTCGGTTCACAGCATAAACCAGGAGTTGCCACAATCAGCTGCAAGCAGTGGTCAGAGAAGGCTCTAAGGTCAACAGAGACCAGGCTGAAGACCTGGAAGTTGACTGGAGAGAAAGTACAGCAGTTCAAGGAATTACTCAGGGCTCTAGCACCCCAAGAAGAGGAGGAAATAGGTGGAGTTGAAGAAGAGTGGCAGCGCCTAAAACAGCATGTGTTAGGACTACAGAAAAGATATGTGGCCGAGCCAGGTATGGAAATAAGGTACATAAGGAAAGCTGGTGGTGGAATGCAGAAGTGCAGGAAGTAATCAAAAGAAAGAAGGAGTGCAGGAAGAAGTGGGAGATTGAAAAGACTGACCAAGCTAGGAAGAACTACTGGTTGGCTAACAAAGAAACTAAGAAAGAAGTTGCAATAGCAAAGAATAGGGCATCAGAGGCACTCTATCAGCTTCTGGAAAGTGACTCAGTAAGGGGCACAAAGAAACTATACCAGGTTGCAAGGCAAAGACAGAAATATAAAGAAGATAGACACCCTTCATAAGGGATTCCAGCAACAACCTGCTTACCAGCCCACAGGACATCAAAGGCAGATGGAAGGAGTATTTCCAGCAGCTTCTGAATGAAGAAAACCCCACAGAAGTGGTACTGCCCCAGAAACAGCCTACAATGAGAGTAGAAGAGGAGCCCAGCTTAGAAGAAGTAAGAGCAGCACTAAGGAAAATGAAGTCAGGGAAAGCAGCAGGCTCAGATGAGGTCACAGCAGATATGATAAAAATGCTGGCTGAGCTAGGGGAGAAATGGCTCCTGAGGGTACTAATTGCAGTGTGGAGAGAAAGGTGTATTCCAGATGACTGGAGAATAAGCATACTCGTGCCAGTGTAAAAGAACAAAGGGGACATCCACAACTGTGGACAGTACAGAGGCATCAAACTCCTACCACATTGCATGAAAGTTCTGGAGAGGGTGATTGATAAACGGATATGCAGAATAGTAGAATGTAAGATGGGAGATGAACAGTTCAGATTCAGATCAGGATTCAGCACAATTGACCCGATGTTTGCATTGAGACAGATACTTGACAAGAAACTAGAGAAGAGGAGAGAGTCAAACTGGGCTTTCCTAGACTTGGAGAAAGCATATGACAAGGTCCCAAGAAAGCTGATCTGGGCAGTACTGCGGTGGTTTGAAGTCCCAGAAACATTGGTAGAATTAGTACAGGCTATGTACAAGGACCCAGTGACTCAAGTATGAACAGTGTTTGGCCTCACTGAGGGGTTCCCAGTGAGAGTGGGTGTACACCAGGGTTTAGCTCTGAGCCCATTGCTGTTCATACTGGTAATGGACTACATCATCAAACAGGTTGGAGGGGTCAGAGCAACAAAGCTGCTGTAAGCAGATGATGTGGCAGTACAGGCAGACTCTGATCTAGAACTTCAGCAAAGGATAGGAGAATGTAATGCAAATCTGAAGGCACATGGGATGAAACTAAGCACAGATAAGACAGTGGTAATGGCAGCAGATTGAGGAAATCAGAAGAAGCTGAGAATAGAGATAGATGGGAAGATAGTGGAACAGGTAAACAGCTTCAAGTATCTGGGAGGGGTGGTTGAGGAGAAGGGTAGTCTGAATAAAGAGGTTAAAGCTATAATCAGAGGGGCTGCAGCCAACTGGCATAGAGTATCAGGTGTAGTATATGACAGAAGAATGCCAAAGAAGCTGAAATGTAAGGTGTACAAGACAGTGGTGCGACCAGTACTACTGTATGGTACAGAAACCTGGGCAGTAAAGGCAGAACAGTTGAAGAAGCTAGAGGTGATGGAAATGAAGTGCCTGAGAAAGGTGGTAGGATGCACACTGCGGGACAGGCGAAGAAATGAGGACATAAGAGCAGCAGCCAAAGTAGCTCCAATTGCAGAAAAGATCAAAGAAGACAGATTACAATGGTATGGGCACATGTGTAGAAAAGCAGAAGACAATGTGGTGAGGGAGATTTGGGACAGACAGGAAGAAGGTAAGAGGAAGCGAGGGCTTCCAGGAAAGAGGTGGATGGATTGTGTGAAAGAAGATCTGTGACAGTCAGGCATGAGTGTTGAAGAACGCAGGATAGTGGCACTGAATCGAGAGAGTTGGCGACAGTTAATACGATACCCCGACCCCATGTAAATGGGAAAAAGGGGAGGATGGTGATGATGATGATGATGATGATGACTGGTGCCATCATAAACTGCCAAGAGAACAGCAAGATTCTCCAAGAAGGTCTTTCTCAAACAAATTGCTGGTGTCAAAACCATGGACTAATCCTCAATGCCAAGAAATGTACAATAGTATCCTTTGGCAAGCATGACTACCCTTGTAACTATCATATTGACAACATGCCCTCAAAGTTGATACTGCAGTCAGGGCGTCAAGGAATCTGTGCCAACAATGAACTGCCCTTTATTATTCACATATCCAGTACTGTAAGGAAGTACTTTTTCATTGCACATCTTCTATCTAAATGTATGATGTCCTGGTCCAGGGAAGTAATCATTCCACTGTACTCATCTCTAACTAGGCCGATCTATTAATATATTTCCCCTTTCAGTATGTACCTGTCCAAACACTTGGCACAGCTAAAATGACCACAACATTTTCTTATTCAAATACAAACGTCCTAAGTCATAAAAACTGTGCAGACTAACTCAAAACTTTGTCCCTTGCTGCAGTATCTTATAAGCTACTAAGAGGTGAACCCTGCCTCACATATAGTGCCTCATCAGACCCTGTCCTGTCAGACCTATTTACATTCACAAGCCCAGTGGTAGTGTTGGACATGCTGGAGTGATAGATATGTATCACAGAAAATACCACCCATGCAGAACCCTCTTCCACTCCACATAAAGTAAAGTACTTCTTTTTCTCTATTCAAACAAAATTTGAATGACTGGATTGGAAAACATAAATTCACCATCGGCATAGCATCCATGTCCCTTTGGGAAGGAGCAACAAGTAAATGTCCCAGCATATCCTTGTTCCTTTGGGTTACTCATACACAAAATATAAAGGCTAAAAATCTGCCACTGGAATGTAAGGCTACTCGTTTGAAGATCCTCACAGATCAATAGCCTAGTAAGTACCTGTGAACCTAAAAGGTTCAGTTTGTGTTATATGTAGATGACTACATTTTTATGTCAGGGGATATTGCTACAGCAGTGTTAACTATAAGAGAGATATTCAAGAAGTTTAAGGATATGTTAGGACTAAGGCCCAACAACAAAAATACAATCATAGTGAGATAAGGAAAGAGAATGGAAGAATATGTAAGATAAAGAAGGCAGAATTTCTCAATTATCATCATCTAACCCAGTGGTTTTAATTGATGTCCTGAGTATGTTAATAAAGTGCATGTAGCTCTCTTTCCTATGTCTTAGTCCTTCACATTATCTTCTGATTTAGTATCATATTATGCACCTCATGCTAGTTTACATTGAACATTTCCCATATTTCTTGCCAGTCATCTGACTTGCTCTAATTTCTCACTGCTTTAATACATGTTTAGACTTCTATATCAGCTCTTCTAATTTTAATAGTCACAATGAACAGATGATAATCATATTTTTCTTAAAAATACAAATGTTCTTTTGTACAAAGTTTCATTTTGTTTTACATATCTTTGCAAAACTATTCTTTCTACCACAGTTTCTATAAAAATGAGTTAATGAAGAACAAATCTTCCTCTCATGCTTGTAGCCATATCTGGTACATAAGGCTTGACTGTGCCATACTTATAATTGCTTCAAACCTCTCTTTGTCATTACCATCACTGTAGAAATGTATATTCACTTCACTTAAAACAGAATGGATAACATACTTTTATAATCATAGCTGAATATAAAAAATAGGGAAATTATTACAGAAACATTATTTACTAGTATACAATCTTGGGTAACAATGCTGCAGCAAAATGTACATATAACAAGTCTTTAAATCTATCCCATAATGTGGAAAGTCTGTAGTGCTTGAAATTCAAGAGCACTGTAGGAATAAAGCCTTTTGATAAAAATCTTACTAAAATGGATAGTCATTTGCATTACTATTATAATTATGATATTATAATTATATTACTGTGTATTTATTGTCATTGTTGTTGTTGTGTATTGATTTCATTTATTAATTCTTCCCTCATGTATTGCTATATATTCACATTGCTAATGTCATGTATGTAGCAGAATGAGGAACCAATAATCCTTGTTTGGTTACTTGCAAAACTCAAAAGCTTTTTCAATTTAGGGAACAATACCCTCTTGGCTATCTACCATCATTGTTGTCTACTTACTTAGTTCACAAAAATGCTGACCAAATGGCAACGGTCATACTGAATGGACTTCAACACCATACATTTGAACTGGACTGTATCTTTCTCTGGGACATTAAGATTTAACAGGTCAAAATGATAATGAACTCAAAGGATGTTGGAGAAAACACAATGGGCCGGATTCAGGAAGGCTTGCACGGAGTCTAAGAGTAGAGTAAGACTCCATGCAGCCTACATGTCCGACGAGCAATCCAGGAACAGCCGGCAGGGGCGTGCAAGAGAGCTCCTAAAATGGCTCTTACACGGACAGGGATAGGATATGCAAATTACCTCAATTGCTGCTGAAAGGCATGCAAATGAGGTAAATTTGCAATCCAGGAAACCCGAACCTGTCCGAGTAAGAGCAGTGTTATTTGCAGAAATGTACTCAGTTGACAACTGAGTACTGTTCTGCAAATAGCAAAACGGAGCCGTGGCAGCACCAAATAAAGGTTGAATCCAGTTGAGGAAACATGCCAATGGCCAAATATATGGCCATTGGCAATGTTCCCCGATGCAATATTAAAAAAAAAAATAATTTTTTTCCCCCCAATCTCCGAGGTTTAAGCATAGCGCAGCGCTGCACAAATGTGCTGCACTCTAAAAACCAGTAAACCAAAAATTAAAAGGCACAAATAGGGAATTTATAGAATATCATACTATACAATGCAAGTGAATGGCAGGCTGAAGACAACATGGTTACCGAGTCGAGGTTGCTAAGGGGGGAACTCAGTCTAAGAGATGTAACCAAGCATTAGTAGGCAATCCTATGCAAATGAGGGTAAGGATAGTGAATCCCAAGTTTGCATAGCAAATGAGCACAGTCAGTGGAGTGTAAGAGTAGGATAAGGGGAGTAACAGAGTAGAAGATAGGTGACATCATGAGGGGTGTATGTATAAAAGAATGTAAGCTCATTGGAGCAGAGTGGCATGTGTCTGCTGTCAGTTACTCATCACTGGAAGAGGTGTGTCACCAGGTATCCTAGCTAAAGTCAAGAAATAGAAGGTGTATGCAGTGGATAACACTAAAGTTTCTGGTCAAAGTGGCTGTAACATTTTTGCACATGGGTGCGCGCCTGGGAATCCGAGTTAGACTGTGTGCGTGTGCACCCGTGTGCGCGCGTTTAAGCCAGAGTAAGTATGTGTAAGGATGTGTAAATCTGTGTAAGTGCATTTGCTCCTCTGTGTGTGCGTTTAAACAGGAATTAGCAAGTGTTAGGCTGTGTAAGCATGTGTGCATGTGTGTGAGGTGGTGTGCGCGTGTTTGCGCTTGTGTGCACGGTGCTGTCCCCTGTGGAAACAGAAAGGGAAAAGGAAGCAAAACAAAGAGTAGGAAGTTAACCAGGGAGAATCAGCAGAGCTAGCAGGTGAAAACAATCAGAATCAGGCAATTACACAGGCAGTACACTAGCCCAGCCCAGCCCAGCACTTAAAACTCTACAAACAACTTTCCACTATGAATTCCTCAGAGACACTGCAGCACTGCAGTAAGCTAAGAGAAGTGAATACTCAAAAAGCTTTACTGAGACAATGAAATGTTAGGGGCTGCCATTGCTGTCATAAGGTAACATATGCAACATGCTGAGGGTGGTGACAATGCAAATGCTGCTGAGCAACCCACAGTGAGGAGACAGAGAAGAGTGTACAGGCCCAGGGTAACTTACCAGGGGCTACATGAGCTGGAGATAGAGGAGCGCTATAGAGTGGACAGAGACCTCATGCAGCAAATTGTTGAGCTGTGCAGGCCACACCTCACATACAGAACCAACAGAGGGGAACCCATCCCAGTGTAAACCAAGGTATGTGTTGGCCTAAGAATACTAGCAACATGTACCTTCCAGAGACCAACTGGTGATATGATGGGGATTTCACAGGCATCAGCATCCAGGGTACTGCACCAGATCCTGGATGCCATGTCAGCACATGTCGGTGATCATGTATATTTCCCCAATTCCCATAAGGTATTGGCCAGCAATATGCATCTTTTCTAGAAAATAGCGGAATACCCTGAGGTAGTGGGTGCAATAGACTGCACGCACATACGCATCAAAGCACCAGCCAGTGAGCGGGGTAGAGCCTACATTAACCGCAAGGGCTTCCCCTCCATCAACTGCCAGGTCTTGTGTGATGCCCAGGGCATAATAATGAATGTATGTGCTGGCTGCCCTGGAAGCTACCACAATTCCCATACCTGGCATCTGACACAGCTGTACCAGACATTTGCCAATGGGGACATCCCTCATAGTCACCTAGTAGGGGATGCTGGATATGCACTGGAGCCGTGGCTGATGACACCCATCAGAAATGCACACACACCTGAACAGGAATGCCATAATGAGGCACACGCACAAACACGAAATGTAATGGAGCATGTGTTTGGGCTGCTCAAGTCATGGTTCCAGTGCCTGGACAAATCTGGTGGAGCCTTGCAGTACTCACCAACTACATGTACCCAAATTGTCATGGTATGTGCTATGCTACATAATATGATCCTGCGAAAACAGCTGCAGCAGGATCAGCATAGGGCCGGGCCAAACAGCCCCCCACCATTGCCAAGGCCATCACAGGCAGAGCATGACTCGGAGGAGGAACAACCTGAGCCTGCCCCAGTAGGCAGAAGGAGGCGTGCTCAGTATGCTTTGGCCTTGGCAAAGAGGCAACGCATAGCACATACACTGGCTCAGTAGGAACCCTGGAAATGCTACCTCTCCCTGACCTGCACATATAGTAAAAGGGATGCCTAACTTGACACTATCTGTTTTCAAACATGTATAGGGAGTGTACTATGTGCATCCGACATAGGCAGCCCTGCAGCACCACCTGAGGCATGATTGCCTTGTGTTAAGCAATATAAAGCAGTGCTAAACAGCTTTGCCACTACTTAGTATATGTAAACATAATGGTACACACTAACTGGCACAACTTTGGGCATAGTTGAGCAAAAGCAGGTAAACAGGCAGATATATGCTTTACTGGACCTTAAGCAGTCTGGTCTGCCCAGTATGAAAATTTAAAGCAGTGATAGGCCTTGAACCCAGGATACTGTGCACTATAGTCACAGTACTGAACCACTAAACCACAACAGCATTTCACTGGTCAGCCTGTATGAAGACATGTTGATAAGTCTATGCAAAGTGTCTCATGGAAACCCTGCAGGCACAGCATAATTCATGTTGAGTTATGACACAAAGGTGAGCCCTGCAGTATAAATATAACTTGATTTCCAACACACATAGTATACATGTTAATATTGGGCATGTTCACACATGGTAACAAATGTAGTGGACTCCAGACAGCAACATACTGAAAGGTCACACTGGGCATGCTCACACACTTGAATAAATGAGACAAATGTCAGGCAACAAAACACTGCAAGGGCAAACTGGGCATGCTCACACAGGCCATGTCTGAGTGCAGCAGTGGGCCAGACATATTTGGCAGTTCACGTGTTAACCCAGGAGCCTCTCACTAGCCACCAATCCTGCCTTGTGCACACAGTTATAAGACAACAGACACATATATAACATCTTGGAACCCTGTCATAATCAAATATGTACTACAGATACATAGGTTGTACATAGAAAGCGGGAAAGCAAAGAAGATAACAAACCAGCAGTCAGTATCATCAATAAACAATGTGCACTCCAAACATTATCATAGGTACATAGGTTCATAGGTTGAGAATAGGTATTAGCCCTAGGGCATTCATAAGCCTAGCCAGAGTGTGTTTGGCATGCACCACCCCGTAGACTAGTATACTGTGCCTTTGAATAGTAGGTCACACAAGATAGCCGCTGTACGGTTAGTGTATTGTGCCTCTGTCTAGCAGGGACCCAGAAGAGATCCTAGGGGTAAACGTATGATCACCCATCCACTCGTCAAGATTTCCCTTGAAGAGGGTCAGTGAGGGGTCTGCCTAACTTGGACTGGGATTTCGTTCCAGAGTGAGGGGAGCTTCTGGGATATGAATCTGTCCCTCCAGCATATAAGGGCATCAAGGATGACAAGTAATAATGAAGAGTTTATTGATGAAACTAATTACATCAAAAAATTATTTTTAGAAAGGAAATACCCGAAGGGCTTTATTAATCAACAGTTAGAAGACGTGCTACACAACAGGGAACTGAAATATTTCCCATTAATTGGGAAAGGCACGGTCAATAACACTATCATTAGTGAAAACAAGGAATTTAGTTCGGATACTTTTATTCACACTTTTTCTGACACCTCTTATTTAACTGAGGAAATTATCAACAAATTTTGGTACATTTTGAAAATCAATAATGACATATCAGAACACATTCCAAACTTTCCCAAATTTGTTCGAAGAAGGGACCTCAATTTAAAGGAATATTTAGAGAGGGGGAATAAGGAACACACACAGACTCCCAAATACAAGAAGAAAGGCACTTTCAAGTGTGGAAGGTGCCATCAATGTTCCTGCATTGCCGACACACCTACTGTATTTATCCCCTCTAGGAAGATTTATATCCGAACCCAGGGATACTTTAACTGTAAATCATCTAGGGTGGTATATTTAGGATGGTGCATGACATGTTCCAGTTTTTATATTGGGAAGACAGAGAGACCATTGTGTAGAAGGGTGTATGAACACCTATACGAAGTGAGGACAGGTAAAGATTCCAACGCCTTCTTTAAACATTCACTTTGTTGTCCCAACATGAAATTAAAGTTTTGTGTGATTGAACAGGTTGAAGTGGACCCTAGAGGAGGAAGTTGGGAGACTAAATTAGAATACCGGGAATTGTTTTGGCAATTGAAATTAGATGCTGGCAGGACTCCCGGGTTGAACGACCACATTAATATTAGCAGTGTGTTGAGAATGAGAGCAGCCAGATTATAGATACGGAACACTGGGATGTTCCCTTCAATACTTGTTTTTATTGATTTGTTCAAGGGGTACTTAGCAGCTATATATTTGAGGTGAACAGTTTTAACACATTCTTTTTATTGTACCTATTACTGATTATTTTTAATATTACAAATTATATATAGAATTATTTATATATATTTATTTATTGTTACAGTAAAATAAGCAAACAATTGATTCTGGTTAGTAAGGTACATTGGCTATGCAACACAATAATCTATTTTTTATTTGTTATTTATTTTGGACCTATAGCACACTAGATAACAGTTCTTATTTAGGAAATTTTATTATAACTGTTTTACTTACCAATCAACTAATACAATCAAATAGGAAGAAACACACAAATATATATTTATAAGAAAAACTTTTTAGAATGGACAGGTTTTTAATATTTATTATATTATTATGTTTTAACAAATTTTAAGTAACATAATTGATTGGAATGCATTTAATTTAATTGCATTTACGTAATGTCACATGTTACTATCTTGCGTATTTAAACCATTTCGGTTTCAAATTAATTTTGTTCTGAAGAAGCCTGGGATGAACCTGGGTGAAAGCGCTTAACTGATTTTACGTATTTTGTGGAATAAAGTCATTACAAAACACGTGAATCTTCTGTGTGGTGGTTTCGTGGAGCTATAGAGTTGGATTATATTTCCCAGAGGGTGTCCTTGGTGCTGCTGTTTCAACTATGTGTTTTTTGACTTCTTTCGTTTTTTGTGGTTTTCTTTGCTATAATCAAATATGTACTACAGATACATAGGTTGTACATAGAAAGCGGGAAAGCAAAGAAGATAACAAACCAGCAGTCAGTATCATCAATAAACAATGTGCACTCCAAACATTATCATAGGTACATAGGTTCATAGGTTGAGAATAGGTATTAGCCCTAGGGCATTCATAAGCCTAGCCAGAGTGTGTTTGGCATGCACCACCCCGTAGACTAGTATACTGTGCCTTTGAATAGTAGGTCACACAAGATAGCCGCTGTATGGTTAGTGTATTGTGCCTCTGTCTAGCAGGGACCCAGAAGAGATCCTAGGGGTAAACGTATGATCACCCATCCACTCGTCAAGATTTCCCTTGAAGAGGGTCAGTGAGGGGTCTGCCTAACTTGGACTGGGATTTCGTTCCAGAGTGAGGGGAGCTTCTGGGATATGAATCTGTCCCTCCAGCATGTCCTATTAATTCTGTGCTGAGGTTGAAGTCCCTGGAGCGTGTAGCTGTAAGGGATTCTGATATCCTGAGGTGGAGCATGACCAATAAGTCTGAGTTGTACATGGCTGTATACGGCAGGCACAGATCGCATCTGGGTAGGCGGTAAGCAACTGAGTACAGCTGGAGTTTCTGTAGCTGAACTGCGTAGGGCATCTGTATGAGTCTCCTGTTCCACTTGGTGAGGTACCTTTGGGGTCATTACAGTTGCTGCAGGTGTTGGATAAGGTACATCCCAAATGGGGCATTGTACCCAAGTATGGGCCTGATGAGTAGAGGTGCAAATTGACCTCTCTTGATTTAGATGCGAAACTGTTTGGGATAAGGTGGGCTATATACAAGGTCTACCTAACCACTTTGGCAACATGAATTGCAAAGGAGAGATTACTATCTACTTTGGTCCCCAAATCCCTAAGTACACCTTCTGTATGTAATGGATTAACACCTATGTGGTAATCTGTGTGCACTTTGTTATTCCCAAAGGGGATGACTATGCATTTTATGGCATTTAGCTTTAGGCTATGGCTCTGGCACCAGTTATCCATCTCTGTAAGACCCTTTAGGAGGATGCTTGTGTCAGCTGGAGAGTCAATTATGGCACCCAGTTTGCAGTCATCCGCGAACTTGGTCAGCCATAGTCCTCCCGTGTTAGCCTGTACCTCAGAGAAATATATACTGAACAAGTGAAGTCCCAGAACTGAGCCTTGTGGGACGCCACACGTAACTGGTGTAGAGTCTGACATAGCACCTGCAATTCCGACCATGTGGGTGCTATCCCTGATCCAGTTTGCAATCCATCTTGTGACATATGTGTTGATATCTAAGCTGGTGAGTGTATTTAAGATGCCTGAGTAGGGTATTGTGTCAAAGGCTTTTGGGAGGTCCAGGTAGGCTGTGTGGACTACCTTCCCTATGTATATGGCCCTGGTAACTAATTCAAAGAAGTCGACCAGGTGCAAGAGGCAAGATCTGCCCTTAACAAAGGTGAATTGGGTAGGAGCCAGTGTCTGTAGGTTGCCGATGTTTGTTTATGAGTTCCATGATGATACGCTCCATAGCTTTGCAGACCAGGCTAGTCAGGCTTATAGGGTGATACTGTCCAGGCTTCCTTGTGGCACCACCTTTGTGGAGCAGAACCACTGTTGCTGTACGCCATTCCTTGGGTACATATCCTGTAGTAAGTCTGATATTGAACAGTGACGTTATGTGAGGGTTATGTTCTTCATGAAGCTCATGTAAGACGCAGCCTGGGACACCGTCTGGTCCCATTGATGCTGTGTTATTGCTTTGGAGAGGGCAGCTCTCACATGTTCATCTGTGATGTCAAGGAGGCTACACTCTGTTGGGATGGACATTTGTACTTTTGGGGGATGGGGGGGAGAAATATGCACTGAACCTGTCTGCCAGCATGTTGACAATGTCTGTGGGTTCAGTGTATTTTGTTGTCATTATGCACTAACTCAGAGCATATCTGGGAGTTGCCACCCAGGTTCCTGACATAACTAAAGAAGGTCTTGTGATTGTCTTTAGTGTCTTGTGCAATCTTACTGTCGAAGCTGGCCTTAGATGATTTTATGAGTGATTGTAGCTTCTTGCTAGTACTGATAAGAGATGCCTCCCCTTTGTGGGATACTGCTCTATCATGTAGTACCCTCCTCCTTTTGTTGCATAGCTTATTTATGGCTGGAGTCCACCAGACAGGTCACCTGCCTTTAGAGGAGTGAGTCTTGAATTCATGTGGGATAGCATGATCCATGCTTTCCTGTAGGCATCCATGCAATGGATTTCTAAAGGATACTGTGGTATGAGTCGTAGTTCCCACTGGCCCAGGGGCATTGAAGGAAACCACCTCGGTTCTGAGAAGTTTGACGTTTGCTTTTGAGAAGTTCCTCACTGAGATTACCTTGGCTGGGGGTGGGGACGAGATATGGATGTCCAGTGAGATAAATGTATGGTCTGACCTTACCAATGAGGGGTATAGCTCTGGTGTGGAACATAGAGTCCCCATGTTAGTGATGACCAGGTCCAATATGTATCCCCCACTTGTGGGGGTGGTGACCAGTTGTTCCATAGCATTTGAGTTTATATATTCGAGGATCCATTGGGCGAGGATGTTGGGGCTTGAGTAGTATTCCCAGTCAGTGTTTGGCTAGTTGAAGTCACCCAATATAATGGTGTTTGGAGAGACCTACATATTCTCCAGTGTTCTCAAGAAAGCCAAGTGGGGTCTCTGAGTTTGGGAGGGTGGTCTGTAGCAGGCTACAACCTGAAAGGTAGTTTAGCCCACTGTTAGTTACACATGGATGGTCTCCGATGCTTTGTGCAGTGCTACTAACCTGGAGGTTTGTGTATCTTTGATGTATATGGATACTCCCCCTCCTTTTGTGGTGTGGCCCAGTTATTGTGGCCGAAAAGCATGGTATGAAGTGTAACCTGGTAGTGCTGGGGTGCTTTCGGGAGCCTTGAACCAGGTTTCTGTTACTGCACAGATATTGATATTCTCCATACTGAAGAGAGCCTTGACTGCATGCATTTAGAGGTGTAGACTTCTGGCATTGAGCAGCATTACCCTTAGTTTCTTTTACCTTGTATTGTCTATGGAGGTGAGTTTGTCTTTTGAGCCTTGCCTAAAACAGGCACTATGGGGGTGGCAAGTGCCTTAGCCAATATTTGAAAGCCCAGGGGTGACAGGTGCAAGCCGTCTCTAGTGAAGCAATGTGGCATGATGAGCATGTCATCCCAGGCCGACAGAAACTGGATGCCCTGTGAATGACACAAATAAGTTAGCCAACTGTTAAAATTGATCATGTTGTCTTTATACTGTGGCATCATTCTTGGTGAGGGTAAGATGCTACACAAGGTCAGGGTCATACTGGCCTGGGCTACATGATCATAGAGCTCCTCTATGTCTCTTTTCATGTAGTCCAGGGAGGAACGTCTCAGGACATTCACACCAGCATGGACAATGACGGAGTCATATCTGTACTTGCTTTGGAGTGAACTGAGTGCATGTGTTATGTGTCGGATCCTGGCACCTGACAGACAGCTTACAATGACCTTCTCCTTGTTCAGCCTGGTGAGTGGGACATCAGTGTGTCTGACAATAGAGTCACCTATCACAGGTGTATTAGTTGCGTTGTTTAGCCTTAAGGGCAGTGACTGTGCGGCACACTGACATTGTGTACTTTGTGATATGTGGGTATAGTTGTGGATAAGCAGTTGTTTGGGTGTCTGCTTTGGAGGTCTCTGCTGCTTAGGCAGAGTTTTATTTAGAGCCTCCGAGTATGTTTTTGTGTGTTTATGTGTTTGGTCTGATGTTGCTATAGGTCTATGTGACACTGGAGTCGTGGTGTGTGTGGTTACCTTCTCCTCCTGATAGACTGTGCCAGTCATGGGTCTAGAGAGCTCAGCCTCCAGTTTGTCTATATGGTTGCATCTCTCACAAATATCAGAGTTTGTTGGGAGGAGGAGAGGGTTGTCTGTGTACATAAAGCAGTTGTAACATTGCCTCAAAATCCCCATATTCACCAGCTGGACTGGAGAGTACACACAAAACCGACCTTAGGACATGTCAAGATATTATGATGAAATACTCTTTTGATTGATCAAAAAGGATCAGTAGGGTGTTAAGTGTGTAAAAGAGTACAACACGGGTTTAGTGCCCATGTTTGTTGGTGTTTTGTAAGATTATCTGTGAATGAGTCCAGACAGAACTATGACACTTCCTTCAGCTATGTCATAAATAGCAATGTACACTCATATATGTCCTGAGTCAGGGCCAACTGTAAATGACTGACAATGCCAACATCCTGTTACACAAGCCCATACATACATAGCCACCTCCCACTGACAAAAGGCCCTATCATCATACCAGGAGTTATCACATGTAGAATGGGTAAACAGCTCCTTCCAAAGCTGAAAACATGGCATTGATTGGATTACATTGTTTCCCTATATGTGTCATAAGTGAACTGCAGAACAAACAGACCCTTCACCTGAACAGTCTGGTGAGCCTTACCCTGTCTGCAGGATATGAAACCGTTGAATGGATTACAGCAACATATGGCACACTCCACAAGTGTTGGTGCACAACAGACCATGGGAACTATAGTCTTATATGCCTATGATGTCTGATCTGCAAGGCCATGGGGTCCATCATGATTGAAGTCATAAACAGAGCTATTGGAAGCCGACAAACACACAACCCTACCAACTTTGGTCTGTTCATGGGCAGATCATGGTTCCCAAACTGCTTGACTGTTTGCAAGGCAGTCACCCAGGACATACATCACAGAAATGAGCTACACACATCCCACATAGACCTTGAATAGCCCTTTTCCAATATCCCAGACACATGCCGTATCCATAAAATCAACACTCTGTGCATAAATATGTATTGTCATATGATGGACTGGCAACTGGTCCACAGATAGATCACACAAGCTAAGAATTGTGGAGTCCTGTTCAAGCTGTTAACATCTGCTGCCCCCCATGGTGCAGTCCTGGGATTGCATAAAACAAAGTGCACACTCATTACCATGTCTAGTCTGATGATGTCAGCATCCTACAAATATAGCAGTGGAAATGAAATCACCCTTAAAGTAAATGCAGGTTTATTCCTCTTTGGCAAGTCTGATGATGTCAGCATCCTAAAATATAGCAGTGGAAATAAAAATCCCACTACAGCATGTAGCGTGACGTGTTAATGCATATGTCTCTAGTGTCATAGCATAGTTAGGTAGGGGTTTGAATCCTGCAGTTACTGAGTGTGTGTGTGGGGGTTTATGTGCCTGTGTGACTTCCTTTGAGATGAATGTCCTTTTTGGAGACTAGGGAAACACCATAAAAGAGGTTTATTCCTCTTTGGCAAGTCTGATGATGTCAGCATCCTACAAATATAGCAGTGGAAATAAATATCCCAGTAAAACATATAGCACGATGTGTTAATGCATATATGTCTAGTATCATATCATAGCATAGCTAGGTAGGGGTTTGAATCCTGCAATTGCTGTGTGTGTGAGACACTGTTGGTCAATTCAGTGTGGGTTTTGCTTTTACTACGGTATGACATATCAGCATTAAAACAGTATGTGCATTGCACACATCAGGTATCTGTGTGGCAAATAAATATATGTACATGTGACCTCAATTAGTACATAGGTGTGAAGCCTGCATACTACATGAATACATTTGTTACCTTTGACAGATTGTACCGCTGCTTCTCAGATCATAGGTCACATATGTATGTATGTGACAAGGCCGGCCACTATAGTGATCTGTGGCCAAGGTCATCTGTGTCACACACACCCATGACAATTTCTATAGACTAGTGTGAGTGAGGGTACATGCCTGGGGTATATGTCAGACATGTTCATACACAACAAAGTCTGGCAATAATGGACAGTCATTATAGGTGTACAACAGCCTTGTGGATATGCATACAGGCCCCTAATTTCTTATGTGATACACCGAGGGACTTCACAATACCTTTGGATATGTGGATACCAAAGGACAGATGACATAACACTTGGCTGTATGTACACATTGGTACCCGACATACATGTTGGGGGCTACCACCTATGTGGTACTGTCGAGATACTATGTATAGTAAATGTGGATGACTATGCTATAGTTGGCTTAGAGCTATACAGCATGTGTTGGACAACAGGTATCTGTCTGTATGATATCCTTGTGTAGGATATGTGTCCCATCCAGAGAATGCATTGTAGGCCAATGCATGCATTTCCAGACGTGGATGGACATATCCATAGTGTGTTTGCATGTACCTAAGAGGGCTATATGCCAAACAGGTGTGGTCCCAGGAACGGGTGGCGGTCAATACCACTGGTTACTGTTATAGTATAGTACCAGAAGGATCCAACTGTTACTGAGTTCCCTACATCTGTGTGTCAGTTGCCAGGACATCATCTAATGATTGGTTATAGTCAGGCTGTTGAGGTTGTGTATACTACCAGAATGCAAAACATTGACAGATAGTAACAGTATCACCCACAGCATAGTGTCAAACCATGTCATACACACATGTGTAACCATGTTAGAACATATCTGTAGTAGAATGCATACTGGCCACAGAGAGATACTATGAGATGTTAACACTGTGTAATACAGGGTATGTCACACGTCCCATGTGTCCACTATGCACGTACATGCAGACAGTGCACCTCCACCATGTTCACAGATGTACACCTGCTAATCTGTACTGCACACAACACACACACACTGTCCACTCACTAACACATGCTGGCAACACTATACACTTCAGCCAAGTGGCACATGGGCGGACAATACATACTCAGACTTAACACTGGTGTAAACAATACTACATGGACAATCATAGCTTTGATGCATCATGCCTGCTCAGATATACCTACAAGGATATCATTACACTTTCCTGTTGACAATATGCTAACATTGCTACACTGCTATAATATCACCCTGTGCATCAGCAACATGTTAGCCTGCTCCTGCATCAGTTACAGATGACAGGAGATGGCACAGGTTTCATCATATGCACAGGGTGTGTTGTTGGTTTGCCAGAGCCCAACATTGACCCATCCAATCGACATGTATGTGTGTGTGTGTGTGTGTGTGTGTGTGTGTGTGTGTGTGTGTGTGTGTGTGTGTGTGAGGGACAACAGTACAGCATGGGCCAATGTTGATGTAATGTGTGTGTGTATGTGTGAGCCCTAGGTGTTTGGTTTATGTGTGTGTGTCTGCATGCAGCTCCACCATGTGGCTGCCATATATGGGAGGTTGTGGGACAGCCAAAGACTGTACCTGCCAGGATGTACAGATCATTGTCTCTGGGCACGGACACGGTACCTGAGCCTGGCAGGGGTGCTACGGACAGTATCGGGTACCAAGCCTGACTGGGTACTATCATCAGAGGCAGAGGTATGTCGACTGGACCCATGTCCCTGCTGGGACTGGCCAGAGCCATGTGCATGTGGTTTACTAGGATGGTCAATCGACAGGCCAGCCCCAGCATTGCTGGGACTGGTACTGCCACTACAGGAGCAGCTGTGATCTGTGGGTCATCCGCGATGACTGCCATCCATTGATGTTGCTGGCATACGTCCTCGTCGATTTCTCAACCATCCTGCACGGTCCTGGCTCATGGAAAACACATTGTGGAGGGCATCTAATGTCTCCCCCAATGTCTATCAATGACCTCGGTGTAATTACGGATGGCACCGGCAAGGTCACGGATACTGTCATTGATAGCGGTGTTATGGGCCCTCTGCACTGTCAGTCCCTGTCTGGTGTACCATTCCATACATGCCTGTGCCTGCATTACAGCCCGGAACATACCTGAGGTTGTAAGACCTGTGGGGGCACGTCTACCAGGGGCATTATGACCAGCGGTGCTCCCACGAGAACCCCTGGACATCCGCCTATGTGGTACCATTCCAGGAATCTGGGTATGGCTGCTGTGAGGGTATGCATGTGCCATGGATACCATACTATCCTGGTCAATGCCAACTGTATGCTGTCCCTCGGCTAAGGCCATTGGTGATGAGGGATGTATTGGCAGTATGAGTGTGCACATAGATGGGGTGGAAAGCTGTGTACTGTCAATTGGCGGACCAATGACAGACCCTGTCAAACCTGCCTGTGCCACAATACATGTATCATCATCTCCACTATTTGTGGCAGTGACTTCAGGTTCCCTGCTGCATTCAGCCAACCCAACCTCAGCACCTGTGAGAGGAAGACAGGAAACACATGAACACATGCACACATGCACACATGCACACAAATACACTCCTCACTACAGCAGAAACACACACACACCAGCAATCCAAAACATACTCAATAGTGGTTGAAGGTGGGTGACAGTATCACAAGGCAAACAGTCACCTCACACGTGTCAGCATGCAGAATATGTGTTGCTCAAGACCATGCAGTGCGAGTATAGACATCCCTAGTTAATAACAGTATACATGGCTTTGATGCATGTGTGTATTTGTTCAGTGATTGGCTACACCCTGGAACACAATGTGTACAAGGACACAACATTGCTGTGCAAGTAATATAAGCTCTGCAATGTCCTGTGCACCATCACTCACAGGTATACATACCATGGCTGCATGTGTTATCTGTGTGTCACATAGATTTCCATGTCTGATTACAGTGTCTGTGTCTGTAGCAGATAATTGTGGGCACAGGTGTAGCACATGCATGCTATGTACACACACGGGATGAGTGGTGCATGTATACATGATGGAATACCAATGCTCAACATGGCCATTGTACAGTGGTTATGGTGAGTGTGGGACATATTGCAGATATGTCAGTGCCAGCCATGACATGGCATGCTACATGACTGCAACATTAAACATCACACATACCAATGTGTGTCATGTGGCCTATACACCCAATAGCATTCCAGGACATATATGTGTCACTTTGTACAGATGGCGACTGCTATGCATATTGTGTATAGTTGCATATGTTTGCACACACACAACATGCTATGCAACACTGAGGTGCAAAGCAATGACTGCTATGTGTACTACTGTGGTCAATGTAACTGGATGGGGTGTAGTACCATGAGCCATCATCATCATGCATCATGTGGTCACTCAAGGCTACTAATGTGTGACAGACCACTGCCTAGCATGCTGTACCTGATCTGCAGTGCCGTGGCTACATTCACAATTACACAGCCACTTTGTACATAGGCATGTGAGGTGCCCAGTAGGGAGCATTGCCTAACATGACTGTGTTATGTGTTGAAGAGTGTTGCACAGCCCCATGATAGGCCTCTACCACTCAGGTATATCATGTGTGCTGTGTGGATGACAGGTGGGATACTGAAGTGTGACCTTACAGTAGGTGTGTGGTTATGCCATGTGTAGCATGTTGAGGTGTACTGCGTATGACAAATGTGTTATGTTGTGTACATGTGTATCAACTATGCCTATCCAATGTGCAGTATGGTGTTGCCACAAGTGTGTCTGATGCTCTGTGTATTGCATGTAATTGAGGCAGCTACTGACATTACTGAGATGTGCAACATCTCACAGCAAACATGCACAGCATGCATTATGCATAGGTGTGTTACGTGCACATGGCCTACACCTCACCTATGACATGCACATTTCATTACCAGTATTAAAGTTATAACACACTCATCAGCATGGATCGTCTGCCCTGCTGTCACACCAGAGGGACCTACAAGAATATGAGACAGTTTGTCAGTGGTCACAACTGTGGCATTGCTACTGTGGGTTTGCTAAACTACAGTAGAACAACAGTCAACAGTCACAGGTGTACAGATAATATTCCAAATATCAGTATTGCACAACACTAGGCAGCACAACTGCTAAACACACAGCACACATCTCACATATGCATAATCTAACAATACAGGTAACAGTAGTCTACAGATAGGGCATGTTACCTGCACACTCCATGTCAACATGCTGGGTGGCTCCGGCCTCCATGACGGCACATGTCTGTTTGAGTTGCTGTTGTTGGCCAGGAGCCGCCACGCTTAGGAACAGTTCCTCCACTCTGGTGAGGGGGGGGGTGAATGGCCACCCCACCACCTGTGGCAAGCTGTTGTCTATGGATATCAAATGCACGCTGCCGGACATGTCTAATTAAATCACTGCAGTGATGGCGTACCTGCTCATATGTCTGGTTATGCATGCCTATGTCATTTACCTGACGAACAAGATCTTGCTACAGTGCAGTCCACTCATGCTGGTGCTGGCTGCTTCTGGAAAACAGCAGGGAGTAGTGCTGCACCAGGCTGTGGTGAATTTCCTGTTCCTCCACTGCTGTGTAACAGGGATTACGTTGGTGGGCCATCGCCCTGAAAGAAAAATGAACAATATGTGTGAGTGAGTCGTGTGGCACACTTTTTTACACTCTTAACTACAGATATCACTTAACTGCAATATATAGCATCTGTTTGTCTGTCAGAGGATACACACGTTCAATACCACATACTGGTGTTCAGGCCACAATTGACTGACAGTGCCTGACACGCTCTATACATCAAACCACTATACACCAGTACCCGGCATGCTGTTTGTGACACAATGCGCAACCTCGCCACACGGGTATATATCAAGCTAATGCATGTAGAAAGATGTCATCCATTTCAATGAATGTAAACTACAGTTACAGTATTACCAGTAAACCACCATAGTCGTTGATGCCATACCCCTGCCTAACATATGTGCACAGTTGTTAATATAGGTGGCATACTGCTGTAACAGAGTATACATGTTGCTAGATACACACGTATACCCTGTAACACATATATGATTGCGGGCATGGTACAGGCATAATTACACACACATCAGACATACATACAACACAAAAATGTATGCCAACCCAGATGAGCTTTACCTGTGTACCATACAGTACTGTGTGCCACTACTTACAAAACCTTATGCCTGAGGTATGTAATCTGTGCAAACTACAAGAAACACACAAGACAGTGTTTCCAAGCAATGTGATCATACACCATACTGTGCTGTTTAGACCTACAGCTTCAGGTAGTACTACAGTTCATATGGGAGTTGGATTCACCAGCAGTACCACTCACTAAGCATACATGTATTGCTTTAGCCTACAATGGGACTCCACAGTGTTCAACAAGGAACTATGTCACAACGTATGCCATACTACTATGTCTGCCTAGCAATAACATACACATCTTTGCTGGCCTTACAGCTAGAACACAAACTACCATGACAGAAACAAATTCACACTAAGCTATCACACCTTTACAGACCTTGCACACATTCACCGTCACACTCATTCAACCTCACATAGCAGGTATTGCACTGAGTACCTGTGTGTGTGCATCGTGTCATAGGTAGGTAATATGCTATTGGCCCTAGGGCCTACAGCAGCCTAGCCATATGCTACCCTGGCCTTTGACACACATGTAATTTGATTTCACTTGCCCCTGTCAACCAGAACCACAGAGGTGATTCCCGGGGTGTATTACCTATCTCCAAAACAATCATCAGGGATATTTATGACAACTGCTAATGAGGAGCCTTGTTTGCTATTGATAGGTGGTTTATTCCAGAGTATGACATATCATATCTCTGAGATAGGAACCTATCCCTCCAGCATATGCTGTTTAGTGAGCTGACGAGGTTTAGGGCCCTAGAACATGTAGCCCAGAGGGATTGTGATATGTTGACATGGTGGTTGTCCAACAATTATGGTTGTGACATACCTCTGTAAGTCCGGCAGAGGTCACCTCTGTGAGGGCGGTATGCAACACAGTCTAGCTGTGGTTTTGTGAGTCAGTCTGCATAGGGCATCTATTTGAGGCCAGTATTACTCTTTGTGAGGTATGTCTGTGGCCTTTCCACTTGCTGTATTTGTCATGTGAGGTACATACCACACGGGGCATTGAGATGAGTAGAGGGGAACACTGACCTATATTTCCCTAGATGACACACCTTTTGTGATGACACATACCACGTAGACAGATTACAAGACTAGTGTGGCACTGTGATTATCAAAGGGGAGGCTACTGTCCACCTGTGTCCCATGTTCCCCTATCACACCTTCAGTGTTAGGTAGATTTCCACCTATTTGGTAGTTAATGGGTACAGTGTTTTGGGAAGGAGGGATGGCACTGCAGTATCGACATTGGTCTTCAGTCCATGCCTTGGTCACCATGCACCTGTTGCAGTACGTATGACCCCGTGTCTCTCTCTGTCTCTCTCTCTCTCTCTATATATATATATATATATATATATATATATATATATATATATATATATATATATATATATATATATATATATATATATATATATATATATATATATATATATATATATACACATATATATATATATATATATATATATATATATATATATACATATATATATATACATATATATATATATATATATATATATATATATATACATATATATATACACACATACATCTAGACATCCATTGCTGTACATATAGATGTACATATAGGCACATATACAGTCCACCTTTCATGCTGGGGATATCAATTATGCAACAGTTGTGAGATATGTAGTTATGTAATAATATTGCACAGTGTTGTGCAGAATGCATTTTGGTGTCCTCAGCCCATGTAGCTTTAGCAGGCCTCACTGGCTGTAACATAGCAGATCTGACAAATCAGTCCCACAGCGTTTAACCACCACATAACATATACCAGCACTGCATGCTGTTTTCTATGCCACACACTACAACCTACATAGATATATGCACATAACAACCTTCAACAACATATATATGTCCACCCTTCACTAACAGTTGCAGTATGTCCCTTGCCCTATGCACATGTGCAGATACATATAGATACGTACTGCTGCCACATATGGATGATTCACAGTATGTAGAGTACTCTTCAAGAACATCTACTACATGCCGGCAAATACATATGTGTTACATACCTTACCTTTGTATTTCTCTACTCTGTCTGTTGTTACTGTTTTTTTTTGTTTTTTTTTTTGGTTTTCTCTGTCTGTTTCTGTTTCTGTCTCTTTTGTCTGTGTCTCTGTCTCTGTCTCTCTCTCTCTCTGTTCCTGCAATGATATTATTGCATGTGTGGACAGCAGGTACAGCCTGCTTTTCTAGGTATCTGCACATGTGCATGTGACGGCCTCTGCACCAATTGGTGCCTACCATTTATTAATTGCATGCAGCCTGCTGTGTGGTAATTGCAGTACTCACTGTGATTGCAGCCCACTGCTATAAAATGCTAGGTTAGGTAGGCATAGCCCTTTCAGCTTTCCAAGGTGGGGCCCATGCTTGTTTGCTCTGGACACCGTTCTGTCAGTCAGAAGGTTGGTATATGTCTCATATCTGAAGCTAGGGTTGTAGCCAGTGATATGCATGTTGTACTCAAACCTGAATGTTGCTGCTTCCCGTACACACTTCTCAGTGTAGACTTTTACTCACCCCTCCAAATGCTAACACAGGATACATGGGAGTATGTACTTTCTTTTTGAATTAGACAATTAACTGCCATACAAAAGTAGTTATTGCAATGTATTCCTCTGGCACATGGACTGTTTGTGAACTGCTATACTGTAATTATTAAGTTACTCACTTCTGAACAGTTTGTGGTTTGTTTGTGTTGACATTAACACAGGCTGCTCAAGACAACTGGACATATTTCAGTACTGAGTATGCCTACCTACACCCTTGGTTTTGCCTGAATACACAGGTATATAGTACTTTTGGGTAGGGGTGCAGAACTGCAGAGAGCATTATTTATTATTGTGTGATGTTTATCTTGCTGAACATACAGGGTTGCTGTGTACCTGTTAGTCTATCAAGGCAAGTAGTCTGTCTGTGTAGCTCCCACCTGTGGACATATCCAGATGGTAGCCAGAGGTTAGCCTTTTATTCTTTGTCTGTGCACCACACCAGTCTTTTCAGCACTGGAACAATGGCATTGTCACAGCTGGTTGTTAGCAGTACATGGCTACATCCTTTGATATTTCTGTGTTGTACTCCTACATAAGGGCATGCTTGTGGAACTCCTTCCAAAGCTATTTGCAGAGTGTGTAACAGCAGAAATGCTGATATGCCTGTGTGTTTCTGCCTCTCCAGGCCTCAGATACTCTCAGGTATATATTTGAGCAGCCTCAGGGAAAGGTACATATAAGTGAGATACACATGTAATATATATTACAGACATATTTCAGTTGAGACTTCGAAGGAATTGGAGCATATGTATTACTACACCTTTTCTGATGTGCAAGCAGTGTCTACTCTCACTTATTGACATTATTCATTAAGTGCGATTCCCCACTTTTCTGCCTAATGTTAGTACTTTTCAGAATGATTCAGAGGGGCGCAGCTAACATTTGTTTAGGATTCAGGGACATCCCTGTAAAGCAGTCACAGTTGGGAAATCTGGCCTCTGCCGTATTCAACTATGTCATTGTTTATCCTGGTCTGATACTGTGTGGGGTTTGTAAGGTGCTACTGTAACATTATTCCCTGCTAGAATGGCTGGTTCTCTTTTCACAGTCATGTCATGCAATTCTACAACAACTGCTGGTAAAGACCCACAGAACACGATTTGTGTTATGGCATTCCTATTTTCCCTTTACATTCCCTCATTGTAATGCATGATATATTTATTACAGCACCAAGCTATTGAATATCTGCTGTGGCTTAGTGGTACTTCATGCAGTCTAGTGTGTCCAAGGTCTGGGGTTCTAGACTGACAGAGGTGTTTTATTTTGCTGCTGAGCAGAACAAAGGCCCTGACATACAGAGTGACTGAGGCACTTTTAAGCAGTTGTAAGTGGGTTTGCGCAGTTTGCGCGATGCTTAGCAATACTAAGCTAAGCGGACACATGCGCACACTCGCTTAAACCCGCTTACTACTGCTTAAAAGTGCTTACTCCCGCTAACCCCCACGCTAATTTCTTTGAAAGAAAAGAAAATGGGGAGATAGGAAAGTGGTGAAAAAGGGGGCACAAAGAGGGAAAGACAGTAGGAAAACAAGCTCGGGATGTGCAGGACGGGTGTAGGGCAGGTCCATAGCTGCCCATTTCTTTAGCAGCAACAGCTGTGCATATGCAATAAATTTGGAGTGAAATTTGAAACCTTCCACCCTGGGAGAGGGGTGAGGACAACAAAGTATGTTGTACTGCCAATTATAATTATCAGTTTACATGTCCAGCGGACATGTGTGCGAAATGGGAAGCTATGTATGGGGGCGTAATTTTTTTGTGGGTACAGATTGCCCTTTTTTTTTTTTTTTTTTTCAGGTGAGAGTGGAAAGTGAGGTAGAAGAAGTAGGTATATTTGGGGAGGTAGGTTGGGGAGGTAAACAGACAAGACAAACAAGACACATACAGGGGTGGTGCATGACACATGGGGTGGGTGAACACAATTGACGGGGAACAGATGTTTGGAAATCGCAAGCCCATGAGCCCACAGATGGTAACAGTGGAATTGAGATCCCTACCCATGGGCAGTCACAACTGCACCTTCACAGCCCCGAGGGTGGCTGTGCTGGGGGCTGCGTAGGACAGGCAGGCTCACCTGTGAGATGTGCCACTCTCGCCTCGAGCTGGCGTAGGGGATCAGCGACTGAACGCTGGATCTCCATACGCACCACAACCCGGACCCTTCGAAGGGTAACAGGTGGCCCTTCTCCACATATGCTTGCATGGGGGGATGAGCCCCATCCCCTGCAGCGCTTCCACCCAAAGGTGGCACAGGACCAACGGAGGAGGGGAGCCCGGGCTGGGCACCAGTCCTGCTGGTGCCAGGTGCACTCGCCAGCTGAGGAGGAACAGGTGGGTCCGCTGGGACCGGCCTTCCCATACGTTCTGTGATTAGGTGTGTTTAATTACAACATAAACAACAGCATTCCAAATTAGTTGTAACAGCATGCAGTAATATTCCCATTAACCCAACACACCAAGGTTCCAAAAGTTGAACAGCAAGCATAACACATGCATATATTGAATGACAGTAGACATTCCAACAACATGCAGGGATATTTGGTAGCAACAGGCCACCACGATTGTGGTGTTTGAACAGGGCACATGCATCAAAGTGAATGCAGATATTTATAGAACAATAGTACATATGTCCCAACAAATGTTTTGAGATTACACATACCCACTGAGGTGTGGAATTGCATTGTTTATGCACATACAGTAGGGTGTAGAAAGAAACCTCTATTAACATCTTATAAGTACTTTTAGTCTACACTACATTCCTATTGACTGCAGGTGTATATCCCCTACATGTATTATTATACTTGCCAACATGCATTAGGTTGTGTAATGGGTTTGGCTAGTTCATTATATACCTGACCTATATCTGACATACTAACTGTCCAAGATGCAGATGTTACTGCTACATATTTATTGATTTTATTTATATTTATTTATCTACATATCTGGATGTGTTCACATGACATTTTCAGTTCAATGTGTACAGAACCCTGCATTTCGTGTAGCACACTCACATTTCTGGGGAACAAATTAACGAGCTACTCATGTGCCAGATTTACTTATGCATGCCAGCCAGTAACTGACTGTTGAGGACTGTATATATGCTTTACAGCTACTGGCACTTCCATCAACCACTTTAGATGGGACTGCCCAACTGTGGGTTTCCAGCACTTATTAAAACAGTACTATTTGTATAATGCAAGGGTACAACAAAATTTCAAAGTAAGTGACACAGACACACTCCAAGTTTTATTCCTTTATTAATTACATTACACACTTTTCCACAGGCTCTCTCCTTTATTCGATATTACAGTGCATATGGCAGACATACTCAAGACATATTATACCTTTATTAACAAGTTAGAACACTCTTTCTCAGGCTTGCTCACTTATTTTATATGACAGTACATGCAGAGATATTATTCTGGACATATTTTACCTTTCTTAATGGGTTACTACACTCTTTTTCTGGCTCTCTGACTTTTTTATATAACAGTACATGCAGAGGAATTATTCAGGGCATTTTATGGCTGCATTATTAGGCTACAACATTTTCTTTCAGGCTCTCTCACCTATTTTATATAACAATACATGCAGAATAATTACTAACCTGCCTGGTGGCACAGCCTTGGCAGCCTATCTGCATAGGCTTGCTGATTCGCAGCACGGACACCTGCAGTTGTGAAGTAAATGAAGGGATATTGAGACATACCTATCCATTATATAGAATAAATTAGCATGTCATACATAATGCATTCCATGGCTACCTACTCAGTTGTGGGGCATCTTGCATCCCACAGGCCTCCTGTATCCATTGGTTCAGTAGGTCCTGCTTCCATCTCTTCAAGTCTGCATGGTGGTGACGGACCTGCTCACCAGTCCGAGGAGTGCCTGTGACACTGGTGAGGTCATGAGCTAACCAGTTCCAAGTCTCTGCTTTGTCCTCCGTCCCTTGGAACTGGCCCTGCAGGAGTCTTGACTCATGATGGTGGACAAGGAGCCAAACCATGTATTTTGACTCCTCGATGCCCCAGCATTGCGCTCTAAAGCGTGTACCCTCTCCAGCACCAGCCATTCTAACTGCAGATGGGAGCTACATTCAGTTATGGTGAGTATTCCCACCTATGAGACTTAAATATGCCACATTTCCCGCACTTTTTTGTGATTGGCCGTTTTTGAAAATTCTCGGCTGACCGCAGACCTGCTTAGCAATGGTTAATCTACCATTTATAAGTATATATATGTTAACAGTGGCTGTTTGTCCTAAGCTGTCATGGCTTAGTGGTTCAGTACTTTGATTATGGTGCACAGTGTCCTGGGTTCGACCCTTGTTATTGCTTTTTACTACTGTCCAGACAGGTTAGGGGGTGTGGCTGTGTTTAAGCAACTTTGCTCTACGTTGCTCCACGTTGCCCGATGGTGCACAGGTTGGCGTGGCGCGCACCTCCATGCAAATCGATTGCACTGTGTAAACGGCTATTTAGTTATGGGCAACTATATTGCGCTGGGTAAAGCGCTGCTTAACTACGGGCAACTATATTGTGCTGGGTAAAGTGCTGCTTAACTACTGGCAACTATATTGCACTGGGTAAAGCGTTGCTTAACTGCGGGCAATTATAATGTCAGGTTCCTTTATAAATATACATTTTGTTCACTGATAGGCCATTTCAATGCTTTTTAGTAAAAGTTTAATCATATATGTCAGGAATTATTTCATATATTTATTTTGAACATAAAATAGGAAGGGGAGCGGTGGGACTCAAACCGTGAGTGCCTCCTCTTTATGCAAATGCTATACCACTACGCTACTGCTATTTGGCGTAATTTGCATAAACATTCCTTATTATGCTCTTCTATGTCGAGATTGCTAACTGCAGCTAAGCAATGGGCACACCCGCTCACACACACGCAAATACGGGCAGCTATATCGGGAATTAGAAAAAAAAAAAATTAATGTTTTACTTTTTATAACTGTGCTGCGGGTTTACAATGTCAGGGAGTGTGGTGTTGGGTACATGGGCATTTGAGCGGACTAGCTCTTGTGTGTTGACATTTTGCATTTCAGACACTTGTAGGGGCGTGGACCTTTAGACTGCTCGGCAGTCAGACACGCCCCCTGCTTTCCTGCATGGTCCATGTTAGACCTGGAGTAGAGTCAGTGTGCCCTCATGAATATTCATGGCACGCTGATGTCATACCATTCAACTGCAGCCTCCGAGTAAGACTTATTTAGTCTTACACTGAGGATTCGTGAATCCGGGGGAATGTCTAGCAAGCCATATTCCTTTTTCACCCAGAACTTTTTCTGACAAAAGACCAAGAAACTTGGGCAGAAAAGCCAACCTGTGCTCCCAGGAGTAAGCAGTAAAAAGCATCAACCTTTCCAGGTTATGTTGGCAACTATACCTAGGATGAACCAAAAACAGAGAAAAAGGACATCCCAATTTTATCTCCTTTGGCAAGAAACATATCTTTATAGAGGAACTCTGAGAAGTGGGGTGTCATTTCCAGTCTATTTAGAATTCATTATAACACAACTGAAATCTGAAAAGGATCTTGGTTTCATGACAGAGGAGTGTTATCCATCCTGCACTGTAGTAAAAGAGCTGAAAACTGTGATATTTAATTTTGCCATTTTCAGGACTCTGGTCATCCATACAGGCAAGATTACATTTGCAGTGAAGTAAATGAGATTTGCCTAGGAAGTGAATTGGCCAAGTTTTCCCTGCAGTTGAATGGGTTATGAATTGCCTAAGAAGAAACCAGTGTGAATTTATTTTGTAAAGAATTATTTATTTTTTTTTCTGAATTCCCCAGAGAGTGGACAGAGAACCCTGAACAGCTTTTCCAATGATCATTAGTGAAGAAAAAAGACCCTTAAAAGACTATTTCAACACAGAAAGATCTAAGGAATCAGAACAAGAACTCTACCTTTACCCCTAAGGCTGTTTCCTATTTGTAAACTTTTGGATAGAAATACATTTTTTGGACATACAAATGTTACTTGACTTTCCTGAACTTTTGAATGGGTGCTTAACTGATGCAACTGTTTTTTTTTTTTAAATCTATCTTAACATATGAATTAAGTGTTTTCTTAATTAGCGGAAGCTTGATGCAGGAATTAGTTTGCTAAAGTACACTTTTTACAGGAAGCCAGATGAAATGGAAACCAATGGAATTTTTATGCCATTTTTACTTCTCTGGGAATGTGACGGGGTCTTGTAAGATAAAGATATTTGCTAATTCTGTGCTATATGGTTAATTAAGCAGTTTGAAAGTCAATGTATTAAGAGAGAAAGTAGCCTTGTAGTAAGCAGAAATCATTTTGCTTTTTGAATGTTTTTCCAATGATACTCTCTGTTATTAAATGGAGACATGAACCTGAGCATGTTGTTTTCTGTGGTCTGCAACAGAGAAATATTACATGCTGATAAAGGAGCAATAATAAGCAATGCATATTCCAGTTCTGGCAATAGTGCTTTAATAATTATAACTCAATGTGCTTCTTTTCTAAAATTTGAAAATTTGTAGGATACCTTGAGCTGCTTTAAAACTTTAGTTGCTCTTAGTACAGTGTGGGGTTGAATTGGAAGTGTTTGATCCAGTATCAGGCCCGGATACTTCTGCTGAGTAGTAAAATGAAGAAGAGACCATTTATTTATTTATTACAGTTTGATGACCGGGGAAGTCCACTGGGCTTTGAAAGGCCCATTTTCAGTGGAAGCCCGGGAGAAAAGCTCCATGGCACAGTTATAGTAACAAGACAAATTACAATTCTAAAATGTCAAAATATTGTCAATAGCAAGTTAGATCCATCATTTAGAGGACAATTTGTCTCAAATCTTGACAATTTGACAATTTATGGTCCAAAACAGTAATAAGTAGCTGTTTAGACTCTTATTTAGTAGTTCCAAATAACATGAATGTATTTTGTATGCGTGTGTGTATGTGTGTGTGTGTGTGTGTGTGTGTGTGTGTGTGTGTGTGTGTGTGTGTGTGTGTGTGTTGTGTGTGTTAGTGTTTAATTTCATTTCATTATTTGTGAATCAGCAACATCAGCTCCATATGCAAGCAAAATCACATACAAACAAATGGAAGACTTCATAGACAACATCAACAGCCTTAAAAGGAACTTCCTCATTAGATGGTTTGAAAGCAATGTGCTACATGGAATCCCTAAAGCAATTAAGTCTCTGAAGCTTTCCAGTGACTGAACCATCTTAGAAACACCCAACAGACTAGACCTTAATTTCTGAAGGCTGCTTACTGATCCAAACAACAAAAATCACAAATGTAGCATGGCTATCACATTTTCCCAGGATCACCTAGCCATAAGGAAAATCATGCAATCAAAATGAATCATCATTTAAAGCAATAAACAGATCAGTAAGATGCTGAAACCTGGGCAAACATTCATTTTCAGAAAAGGTAAGAACATTAGAGCATTTCTTGAGACAAATGTATATAGACTGGATCTAATGGAGATTGACACTTTTTACTGTGGATCCCAAGACTGCATGTTTTGCAAATATATGAGTGAGACAGAATATGTTATTTATGATTGCAAAGGGAAGAAATTTCAAAGCAAAAGAGATATGACTGTAATTCAAAAACGGTTGAGTACTTCTCAAAATGTTGGAAATGCCCAGCCTATTATGTAGTCAAGACAGTCAATAAGTTTAAGATAGAAAATTTCCCAGCACTTATCTGATATTTATCACAATGACACTAGGATTTCTCTTGCTAGATATAACCTAAATAAGCCAGGGCACAACAGCTTTAATTTTCATGTTTTGACCAACATAATAAAACTGAACTTGGTGGCAATAAAAATGCATTATTGGAAAAAAGACTTAACTCCTTGCTTACTTTCCATAAGAAGCGAAAATAAAGAAAATGATTTTTAATGAATAATAATGACTCAATACAAGCTTGTATTTTAGTGCGCAATTGTTAAAGCTTTTGAAAACAGGGGTTAATAACCAAGGGCACAGGAACCATAGGGGGAGGGGGGTGAACACCATCCCACTTTTATAGCTGTTGACCAGGAGACTTCCACAATTAAAAAAAAAAAAAAAAAACAAATGAACAAAAAAACCTTCTTCACTTCGCAGTGACAGCATTTTGTCCTTTAAGGAAGATCATGCGTGAAATGCATGCACACAAGCCAAAGTGGATGCAAACACATTCTGCACTTGTGCATGGAATTTAAACTGGCTGTTCCACTGAGAGAAAGTGTGTGTGTGTGTGTGTGTGTGTGTGTGTGTGTGTGTGTGTGTGTGTGTGTGTGTGTGTGTGTGTGTGTGTGTGTGTGTGATTTAAACTAGTCAATCTGTTTGTATGAGAGATAAAGTGCTTGTGTGTTACTATGTGAGAGAGTAGTTATGTGCATGGAATTTAAAATAAGTGTTCCTTGCTGTATGAAAAAAGAAGGTGTGTGTGTGTGTGTGTGTGTTTGTGTGTGTGTGTGTGTGTGTGTGTGTGTGTGTGTGTGTGTGTGTGTGTGTGTGTGTGTGTGTGTGTGTTGCTGTGTGAGACCAGAGAGAAGGTGGGTGTGTGTGTGTGTGTGTGTGAGTTGCTGTGTGAGAGCAGAGAGAAGGTGTGTGTGTGTGTGTGTGTGTGTGTGTGTGTGTGTGTGTGTGTGTGTGTGTGCATTTTAACATACCTCTCAACTGCCCAGATTTAGCCTCATAGTTTTGGTCCATTCCTCATATAATTTGTAATTTTCAGGTAAATCAGGGAGGACTGACGAGATTAAATAATGACATATATATTGAGTTTCAGAAAATACATGCTAACACAAACTCTGTTATTCTAGCAACTTTCTAAGTCTATAAGAGCAATATTTATGGTCTATCCCTATAGTCTATCCCTAGTTTTGGGCCTTTGTCCCCCATTATTATAGGCTTTGTCCAGATGTGTTATACTATGAGATTGATAAATATGGAGGTATGGTATATAATGTCCTAGTTAGGGAGGAGGGGACGTTAGTCAATTAACTTGATAAACACAAACAAAACAAAAACTATCAAAAGGAATAAAAAATAGCCACAGCAAAAATACCAAACAATACCACTTTATTTCAGGATTCTGGTACCGTGGCCATTCGCCTTCAAGTGACACTTTACCCCCACAAAGTGAGCACATTTATTCAAAACCCAGTAAGTCCATTAAATCAATTAAATCAAACAATTATTCTATTATTCTATTAAATATGTTAGCCCAACAAGGGCACAGTTTTTTATTCAAACACACTGCATTATCATTCAAATTCAAGTTTCTATAGCAAATTCTAAACAAAAGTTTTTTCCTTTCAAAATTTATTTTTATTTATTTATTTATTTGCAGTTATTTAACCAGGATAGTCCATTGGGCCTAAAGAACCCATTTTCAATGGAGTCCTGGGGAGAAAAGCTCCACATATAAATTATACAAAGATTCTATTCTACATACAGATTATACAAAGGTTATGTTACACACATAGTTTACATGAGGATTAAAGAAAAAACATTGTAGAATTACAATTATAAGTTAGTCAAAAACGAAAACAAAAATTTTTTTTTTTTTTTGCTAAAAGTTGCAGGGAACAAACAAGGAGTTGTATGCTAGAAGCAAGCATGAAGTTGCTAGCTGGGATTTGAGGAAAGGAAAGAGGAAAAGTGTTGGGAGAAGAGAGTAGGTTAGGAGGGATGTGCACAAGAGCATTCCCAGGAGGATGTTAAATGAGAGTGTAGTGATTTGTTAAAGGATGCCAGGTTAGCAATAGTACGAATGAACGAACGAGTAAAATTAAATCTAAATTACCTTTATTATTATTACTATTATTAAGCAGCTTTCATTACTTAATACTCATAAATACATTATAAAATCAAATTGGCATCCAAGTTCATACCCCTGCAGAACAAAGTTCTATAATTTAAAATCAAACTACTTTCAGGTTTATCTAATTCCTGCTTAAAATTACCCCCTCTAAATAAATGGGGATGAGCCAACACATTAAAGAAAAGACTAGCACAAGAATCCCCATGTGCTATGGAAAAATGTTCAGCTATAGGACTATTCATGTTAGATTTTCTTATATCACCCAAGTGCTCCATAATCCTCACCTTAACCTTACATTTAGTTTGACCAATATACCACTTGGTATTCTCACATCCACACCCAAGTATATATACAACTCCACAGGATTCACAACTGAATCCTTCCATAGCTACATATTTCCTCCCATTAATTTTCTCTTCCATCAGATCCCTTATCCTCGAACAAACTTTACATCTCCCACATGCCTTAGCTCCCACTTGGTTTGCCTTATTCAAAGTTCCCGGATTAAAATTCAATAATTCGTTTAGGTTGTTGTGCCTCCCATAAGAACAACTCATATTTTTTGGAAATAAATTTCCCACCTGGACATCTTGACATATTATGTGCCACAGATCCCTTTCCACCTTCTCTAAGGTACTTGAAAAGGGAGAGAATTTGGTTACAAAGAATAACCTTTCATCATTTCCTTCTTTTCTCTCAGAATAAAGCCTATACATATTATGACCAAAGAATTTCCTCCCATTTTCACAACCCCGAATAGCTTTTCTTTTGGCATTACATAGTAAGTCACTAAGATAACCCCTAGCTAATAATCTATTTTTCACTTCATCCAAATGTTCTTTCTTTAATCTATCTTCTGATGTATTATGATATATCCTACTGGACTCACCAAATGGGAGTGACTTAATTAAGTAGGGGGATGCGTACTGCTAGTATGAAGAAAACTATTAACTGCTGAAGCTTTCCTATAGGGTTTAAATTGAACCATCATATCCCCTCCAACGTAACATTTTACATCTATAAATGCAATTGACCTGAAGCCCATCTCATAGGTGAATTTCAAACAATGTGAGTTCTTATTCAATTCCTCCATAAAAAAAATTAAAATATTTCTGACTACTCCTACAAACAAAAATTAAATCATCAATAAACCTCTTAAAACTAACCACCTTCTCTCTAAAAAACACAGTTGGATAAATGCATTGTTTTTTAAATTCACCCATATAAATAATATCATAAGTGGGGGCATATGGAGCCCCCATAGCTGTCCCTCTCTTCTGGAGAAAAACTTCTCCATCCCAACAAAAATAATTATGAGTGAGACAAAATTCCAACATTGATAACAAAAGAGGTGCAAGGCCCTTCGCCCATAATCCTGCAAATTTCCTCTAACCCCTACCTTAACTCAATACTCGTATATAGAGAGTTAACATCTATAGTCACCCAATAAAAGTCATCCTGCCAACAAATACCCTTAAAGCAGTTACACAGTTCCATTGTATTTTTTATATGGGACGGAACTTTTTGCAAATACTTCTTAAGCTGGGAATCTAAAAAGATCCCCACATTTTGCAGGTATGACTCTATCCCTAAAACAATCAGTCTTCTAGGTGGGTTGGTCACATTCTTATGTATCTTGGGCAGTGAATAAAAAATAAGATCCTTCGCTTCTTCAATAAACAATTTCTTTACATCTTTCTCCCCATGGAAACCTAGTATCTCACTTCTTTCAAGTAATTCACATAGCTCAGAGTTGAATGTTTTAAGTGGATTATCTGACAACTTAACATATTCCTCAGGGGTGATTAAAAGTGTTTAACCATTTCAAAATATTTAAATATATTCATAATAACCCAATTGCCACCTTTATCAACCTGCTTGATCACATAATCATCCAAGTTCCCCCGAAGCTTTTGCAATTCAGACCAATCATCTTTAGTTAGATTATGCCATGGTGGTATGGTGGTAGCGTTGTTACCTCACAGCAAGAGGTTCTCCCATTCGATTCTCGACGTGGCTTGGGAGTGCCTTCTGTGTGGAGTCTGCATGTCCTCCCCACGGTTGAGTAGCGTTCGAAAGACATGCGTGCGTAAATGGACATGCCTTCATTGAAGGTTGGGTATCGAGCTGGCACCTCGGTGCTTCGTAAAAGTCTACTGCCAATCATTAGCGGACCGGAGTTCCGCTGTGGTGACCCCTTACCGGGAAAAAGCCGAAAGACAAACAACAACATCTTTAGTTAGATTATAACTCTTTTTAGCATACAAAAACTTGAAAAACTCATTTTCCATTTTTTTGCAAAAAATTAACAGCAGATGAAACCTTAGGAGGCATAAAATAACCAATAGCAGGTAGTTTAGGAACAATTAATTTACCATACCCAGTAGCCCAACTTTCACCTTCTTCCAAAATACCACAAGGAACAGTGTTAGATAAATCATTTTAATCATTCAGTTCACTTCTAATAACATAATTATTTGTAACCCTTATAACAGGTTCAGTATTTTCCACATTATCAACATTGTCAACCCAATCCCCAAAACATAAATTATAATACAAATCAGTCTCATAAAGCAAAATATTTAACAGTTCATCTTCATTCTTGGCTGTACACAAATCATGTTGCTCATAACAGTTCACAAGGTGCTGCCCTCAAAAATGCACTCTTAAATGCAACTTGTGACAAAATAGATTCATAGGTAGGTACTAGGCTATCGGCCCAAGGGCCTAAGTAAGCCTAGCCAGCAAGGTTCCCTGGCTTATGCCACCCAAGAAAGTTAATTTCCTGTGCCGCTGTCGAGCAGAGCCACGGAAGTGATCCCCGGGGTGTATAGGTATCTCTTAACATCCAGCAAAACATCTGCTGAAGAAGGAATTTTAGTAGGGACAAAGGTCGCTCCCTTTAGCAAAATATTTTGAATTTGATTTGAGGTAAAGAAATCGGACAAGTTAATAATTTGTAGTGAAAGTGAAGAAACAGACAACTTACTGTTAACATTTACCCAAAAAATGATTTCTCACAGTTAAAGAAAAAGAAGAAGAAGGACCGACTTCAAAACTTCTTGCCTTTTCCTCGACCCCTTTGTCCCCATCCACAAACATTTTGAAAAGGTGCCCCATTATTTATTTTCACACTCTCCACAGCGCTAACAGCTCCTTCTGTGCAACCATCCTCAAAGGAAACACTTTTCTTGCTCAACAATGTAAACGCTGATGAATCCAATGATTCATGTACTTCCTTGGAACAGTTAACTCCTCCCCTCACTCTTGAGTGGCTAGAATGTGGTTTCCACTGCCAGGAATAGATAGTATTGTTTTTAAAATCCGTCATAGGTTCATAGGCTCATAGGTAGGTACTAAGCTATTGGCCCTAGGGCCTATATAAGCCCAGCCAAAAAGGTACCCTGGCTTTTGCCACCCAAGAAAATTATTTTCCTGTGCCTCTGTCGAGCAAAGCCACAGAGGTGATCCCTGGGGCGAATTTCCTATTTCCCATCCAATCATCAAGATTTTTCTTGAAGAGTGCTAATGAGGAGCTTTGTTTGATATAGATAGGTGGTTTGTTCCAAAGTATAGGAAGTCTCTGGGACAAGAATCTATCCCTCCAGCATGTTCTGTTTATTGTGATGACAAGGTTTAGGTCCTTAGAGCATGTAGCTCAGAGGGATTGGGATTTCTTTAAGTGGAACATGTCCAACAGCTCTGTGTTTGACATAGTTTTGTATGTTAGGCAGAGATTGCCTCTGAGTAGGAGATATGCGATAGAGGAAAGCTGGAGTTTTTTGAGACGGTCTCCGTAGGGCATCTGTTTGAGGCCAGTAATTCTCTTTGTGAGGTATTTCTGCAGCCTTTCCAGTTGTTGTAGATGTCTTGTGAGCTACCTACCAAAAGGGGTATTGCACTCTATAATGGGTCTAATGAGTGACGAGTAGAGGGGAACAATATCCTCCTTTTTCCTGGATGAGAAACTTTTTGTGATGAGGTGTGCCATGCAGAAGGATTTCCTGACTATTGTGGTGATGTTATTATCAAAGGAGAGACTACTGTCCACCTGTGTCCCAAGGTCTCTTATCACACTTTCAGTGTTAAGTAGACTACCAGCTATGTGGTAGCTCATGGGTACAGAGGTTTTACCAAAGGGGATGACAATGCACTTTTTGGCATTGAGCTTGAAGCCATGGCTTTGACACCAGGCATCTGTCTCAGTGAGGCCCTTTGTAGGATGTCCACATCATTAGGAGTTTTGATTATGGCTCCTTGTGTGCAGTCATCTGGGAACTTCATTAGCCAAAGACCTTCTGTGTCAGCCTGTACTTCAGAAAAGTAGATACCAAACAGGAGAGGACCTAGGACTTAATCCTATGGTACTCCACTTGTCACTGGTCTGAAGTCTGATTTGAAGTCTGCTACTTTCACAGTGTGGGTTCTGTCAGTGAGCCAGTTGGCAACCCATCTTGTGACATAGGGATTTATACCTAGTTTAGTAAGTTTATCTATAATTCCAGAGTGGGGGATGGTGTCAAAAGCCTTGGCGAGATCTAGATAGGCTGTGTGAACCACCTTACCCTCATCTACAGCTTTGGTGGCTGCTTCAAAGAAGTCTGTCAGGTTTAGGAGACATGATCTGCTTTTTACAAACCTGAACTGGGTGGGGTTCCAAGTTTGGAGATTACCAATGTCTAGGTTTATAAGTTCCATGATGATACATTCCATGGCCTTGCAGTCCAGGCTCGTTAGGCTAATGGGGCAGTAGTTCCCACGGTCTGGGGTGGCTCCACCTTTGTGGAGTGGGATAACCATCACTGTGTGCCATTCAGTTGACACAAAGCCTGAGGTGAGGCTATGATTGAACATGGTGCTTAGGTGAGGTGCCAGTTCATTCTGCAGTTCATGTAGAACGCAGCCTGGGATGTTGTCATGTCCCATGGATTCTGTGTTCTTGGCTTTGGAGAGTGTGGTTGTTACCTATGCAGCTGTGATTACAGAGACTTTGCATTCTTCCAGTATAGAGATGGGCCCTTTAGGGGGTGAGAGGGGGTAAAGTTAGCACTTAACCTATCTGAAAGGATGTTGGCAATATCAGTTGGTTCTGTATATTTAGTGCCATTGTGCTGTAACCAAGAGCAGATCTGAGTGTTGCATTGAGATTCTTGACATAGCTATAGAATACTTTGTGGTTGTTTTTGTAAGATTATGCTCAACAATATACTAAGGTCGAATGTAACTTTCCTATAAATATGCAACCTAAATAAGGAATAAGATAAAGCTTGTTTAAATGTAGAAATAGAGTTTAGCAATATGTGATTAGCATCCATACTAAATGATTGTGGCTTAAAAATAAGGAACTTGCTTACAAGTGTATTACACACACACACATCAAGAAAGCTGACTTCTTACAGACTTGGCTAGAATGTAAAAGAAAACAGGATATATCAGAAAAAACCCTAATCTGCTTTCTTTAACAGGACATGTGTTTATCCACAAGACGTTTTCTTGAAAAATATGTTTTTCTAAAAAAGTTTAAAAATATGCTTTTCTAAAAAAGTTTATCCACAAGGTGTTCCCTTAAAAATATGCTTTTCTCCACTTATCAGCATTTGCACAAGAACAGATGTGTCAGCATTTGCGTCATCAAGGTAGTATCTTTCCAAAACCAAGAGGGTGTGCGTTTAACTAAAAAAATATATATATAAAGTCTCTATTAAATCCAGTTATGTTAGGGGTATGGTAGGGACACATTTGTCCTGAGGTAAATGTTATATCTCTCACATCATCTGTACTATATGAGAAGTAAAGTAAAACATTTTCTGAAGCTGTAACAGAAGTACGTGTGGTTTATTATAAAAGTTATTGTTTACTGCTCTTCAAGACAGGTACTGCAAAGTATATTCTCTCATCAGTGTATATTCTGCAAGTTTCTGTAAGCAACAGACTGTGAATGCAACTATAACCAGACTTTGATTTCAGCAGAATCCAGCCAGCAAGACTGAGTGTCTTAAGAAGACTTCAAATCCATCACAGTAAGCATCAGAGTAACAGCACAGTGCTGCAAGCCTACCTGCATTTGAACCTAAAACCTGCATTTGAACACAGAGGGAAGAGTAAGCCATGCAGAGGGTCACTTCAGTCAAATTGTAGTAACTAACATTTGTACATATGTGTAATTACTAAACAGAAGTATTCCAGTTTATGCAGCTAAAGTTTTTTCAGATGTCTGAATCCAGTGAGACTAGTTCAGGAAAGTGCAGTGTCATAAATTCTCCAAGAAAAGGTGGATATCTACTTACACAACAGTCATCTGCCTGTTGTGCTTCACCAGCTTCTCAAGTGACTTTGAAAAATCTCCAGCCATCAGCAAGCAACAACAGCCTGATCATCTGTTTTCTTGCTAACTGGTAAGACTTTTTTCTGCATCACATTTTTTTAGTGTGGATGCTATTAGACAGTTTGCATATTATTATAACATGCAATCAATGCAAATATATATATATGTATATATATATATATATATATATATATATATATATATATATATATATATATATATGAAAAGGAAAGGATGATTATTCAGAATGAATTAAAAACATTAGTTAAATTCAAACGTGGTAATTGTAGAACAAAAATGCTCATATACTTGGTCAAGTGTTGTGAATGCACAAGCTATTATATAGGTAAGATGGAGAGATGTCTCAGACAGCGAATATACGATCATACATATTGTATTAGGAAGAAAGACCCCACAAATGCACTATACAGGCATATAGAAAGGATGGGGGATACACATAATTTTAAATTTGCTATTCTGGAAACAATTGCAGTAGACCCAAGAGGTGGTGACTACAAAACTCTGTTAAGTTTCAAGGACGTTTGGTGGCAACTTTATCTAGATGCCACCACCCCCCCAGGCCTCAATGAATACATTTCATGCAAGTCAATTTTGGAAATGACTTAACCATTTGTACAACTATAGGAGACAGGGGGGAAGTATATTCATTATTAAATTCATATTATGCAATTCATTCAGTTATTTAGTCATCTGAGTGAACTGGAATCACATTTTTTATATTTTATCTTTTATGTATTTTTTCACACAATTTTTATTTGCGATATGTCTTATTAGATTGTAATTATCAATGATAGTAGTTTTGTGAGTATTGATAGCATTAATTTTCTTTGTAATGTAATCAGTATTAATTAGGTTGGGTAGATTTATGTATATACAAGATATGGAGGGTAATTACACAGGCACATACAGTATTCAGTCATAGATAGATCCATTTGACTTAATTTAGAGATACTTGATTTAGTTGGATATACACACATTAGTTTTCGGTCTCTGTATACATTTATGAAGGGAAGTATTACTTTGTCAACAATTTTGTTTTCACATCAAGTTATTTGCAATAATCCATATAGTTTGGAATACTTTATTAGTTGTTTTAGAGAAAACATTTTTTTTATTCCAGGGTATTGTAGTTTATTGTTTAATGTACAATTTACTGTTGGTTCAGCTTTAAGAGGCACGTACATAGCAACGGATACATGTTTTCCACTTGTATCCGTTGATTTTAGTGCCAATTTCAAAATATAACGTGAGATGTGGTCATGAGAAGATGTTCTGATGAAGCCCACTATATGAGTGGGTGAAAGCACTCAACTAGTTTTTTATAACCAGTCTTTTACCGTCTTTTCAATTTATGTTCTGTCAGTATTTGGAGTATTTGTTGCGCTGCTCGTTCACGGAATAAAACTGTGTTATATGATAGGTGCTTGAACACTTATTGGAGAGTCTGTGACAAGGGATTCTGTTGTCTCCATTCTCCTGGTATTAAATTGCAATGTTGGTATACACAGCACATTAGTAAGTGTAAAACATTAGGGCAGGTTGATAGTATGGCAGTATGCAAATGTATTACAATATTTGACTGGTATCTCAAAGAAAACCATGTGGAGTATGACAAATGTTTATTGTGTGATTCAGATGTTAAACAGTTATGTCCTGTCACCACATGTAAAAGTTTTATCTCAGAGTTACAACAGGAGTCAAATCAGTTAGTGACAGGACCTCTAGTACATTTTGTTACAAAATAATGTAATAAACTTCTAAGAGACAGACACAATGAATTCAGGAAATTTAGAAAAGTTACACAAACATTTTTTTTCAAAAGTGCATAGGAGTTTCAGATTCAGCAGAACAGGTTCCTGAGACATATCAGGCAGACCACAAGGAAACTCTTCAACAGAAGTTACAAGATGAAGAAAATAAATTAGCTAAACTGACAGAGACTGACTTCCTACATACATTGGGAAAGAGCAGGAAACTACAGCTGATCTGTACAAAAGAGATACATTGTATAATATGTTTGTGTTTTGAAAATGGTTACGCATACATGGTAGGATGGTAAAATACAAATCATTCTCAAATGTTTAAAACTTCCATTCAGTTAAAGCAAGATATTTATCAGTACCACAGTAAAGTAGAGCATATGACTGCCATTCTCATAGCATAGTCAAAAGGCAAACAAAACAGTTCTAGTGTATAAAAATTAAATAAAAATAGTTAATAAGAGTAAAAGATTTAATGTCACAACACTGGCATTCTTGTATAAAGATTTAAAGTCACAAGACTGACATGCATGTATCTTCTTTTTATACAATGCACAAGAATAACAGATAGAGAACAGCAAATATAAATAATGTAAATATAAAAGTGTTTGTTAAGCTAATATCTATTTATTGTTTTACAATTTTTTTATAATTGTATAGTAACACCACACCAGTTAAAGTTCTGAATTTTAAAAAGAAATAACATCACAGATGGAGTTAGTCAAACAGTCTTTGTAAAATGAATGACAGAGCAGTTAAATAAATAAATAAAAACATACTGAAATCAAAAGTAAAAAAAATATGTAAGCTAATTGTAAAATAATGTTTAGTTTGCATAGTTATGCAAATCACAAATATAATACTAAATGTTTTATAACTGCATTTTACTAACAGATGATTAAAGGAAAAATGCTAAAAGGGTTAACTGAAATGTGAGCTCAGACCTTCCTAAACTGGATGAATAGTTACAGGAAATGTTGAAAAGATAAGATAAGAAACAAGATTGCCAGACAAGTGGCTTGAGTTTTTCTAAAAAACCTATTTGGCAAGATTCACGAAGCCTCCGTGTAAGAGTTACAAGGCTTACACGGAGGCTGCAGTTAAACGGTGTGACGTCAGCATGTCATGCATATGCATGAGGGCATGCTGAATCACACCTAAGGCTTACACGATCCGTGGAAGACAGTAAGGGGTGTGTCTGTAGGTCGAGCCCTGCAAACGGACACGCCGCCAGAAGAGTAAAAGTCCCGAAAGTAAACCCCCACGACAGAGTCCGTGTAAATGTGAATAAACACAACACATGCCCCCACAGACTATGAACATAAAATGTATAAATGAACATGTTATATATTTTTTTAAATTGTAAAGATGTTTGCCCGTGAGTGCGCTCGTTTGCGCGGGCGTGCCCATAGCTTAGCCACAGTTAGCAGTCAGTGGAAAAGCATATAAGAACTACATATGTAAAGTAAGCCAAGAAGCAATAGCGTAGCGGTAGAGACGTCAGCTGAAGAGCAGGCAGTCATGGTTTGAGCCCCCCCAACATTAATTTTTATTTTTAGTGAAATAAGCACGAAACAAGTCCCTGACATATATGTACACATATAAAATTATATTTTATGTAAAATGTAATGAAATGGGCCATTTATTTTGAAGAAATGTGAGATAACAAAATAATAGAAAATGTCAGATGTGCCTATAGCTGAGCTACAATTTAACAAGTTGAGTGCATCTGCCCGTAGGTGAGCAGCGGTTTAACAGGTGTAAAATGAGTGCCCGTAGGTGAGCAGTGGTTTAACATGCTGAAACTGTGTGCCCATAGCTGAGCTGAGCCTAATATGCATGCTGACAGCCAAATGACGTGTAAACCAGCGTAACCCGTTTGCGCGGAGCTGTGCGCCGTGCCAACAAGCTAACCGACGGGAAACGTTGAGCAAGCTGTAACAAAACTGCCTTTACACAGACACACCTCCTAGCCTGTGTAGACAGTCATAAAATATAAAAAGCAGTGGCCAGGT